>NC_061500.1:12035453-12157953 GCF_022539355.2 Hippoglossus stenolepis
ATTTTTTATTCAATCAAAAACACACACAAACTGTAAAACACTCTGAGTTGTGAATTTCCCTTCAAATTGGTTGCTTCCATTCTTTAGGGAAATGCACAAACACAACCAAGATGGAAGAATATGGTGTTCCTTTTGCCCTCAAAGCATACTATCATATTTCTTTTATGCACTGCTTTCATTCCTGTTTTCCATAAGGAGAATCCTCCGCCTACTCTCTTCTCCTTCTCTTTGTTCTCTCTCTTCCCTCTCTACAACCTCCGCATGAATTTGCTGGCTTGAATGTCCTCCCTCATCCTAAAGCCTGTTTTCTCTCTCTCTCTCCCTCGGTCCCTCTCATTTTCATTTCCTCCCCCCACCTGTGGTGGTGCACGCTGACGGCCCCGTCAGAGACTTGGGTTGTTTACAGACGGACAGTAAGGATGGCTGCACAGATGAGAATGTGTGGGGTGGGGAGGGGTGTTTGGCTGTTACTGGAATGACCACACTGTCATAGAGACGAGTGGCCTTTCCCAGTCTACTGTGTATCTGGATCAGTCAAGGTCTCGCATGTGTGCGTATTCATGTCGGTCTCATGGGAGCGAGCATCTAAAACCACCAACAGAAGCTGGTTAAGTGCTTTCTGTCACTTGCTGCTGACCACTCAGATGTTAGGACCCTTTAGATTAATAATTGCATTTATGAAACATCAATGACTGCATTGCTTTTAACAGCATCACCCAAAACAAAACTGGTCTATTGTTGAAATATAGAGGTGCAACATGGTGGATTTCCTGGAAGAGGACCTGCTCCCGATGTAAAGGGATCATTCTAACGTAATGAAAACACAACAATTCTTAGTTTCAGGTGATAATGTGAAATCTGCCAATACATCCTCATAAATCCTACTCACAGCATTTTAACTGAATCAGGGACACTGAACATCATAGTCTGCATCATAACGTTTCATCCATGAGGGTATCCCACAAGACTACTCTTTTAGGAAAAGAAAAACCAAGCGCTGACAAAATAATTGACTGGAACAGTTTGTGCGGAAAGAAAATAGTCCCGTTGGTTTGTCAACTTAAGCTTTGACCATGGACTTTTCTGTTATGCAACAAGAGGGGGGAAATAAAAATATCCTCTCAAAGTTTGTGATGCGATTGTCGATTATTTATGGGACCATTTTAAGGAGTTGGTTGCAAACACTTGAATTAAATGCAGCACTGTTGTGTTGCAGAGCGGTGTAGCTGAGGTCATGGGATACTGACCAAAGCTCAAGCTGGGTCCTTTTTATCAGCTTGGGGGGAAAATCAGGTGTCACAGTGGACTGAGCTCAATAGCCCATCCTGTCAGTATGTTTACCATAGGCTGCGTTTCTGAAGTAGGGCCATTAATAAATTTGTTCTGGCCTGAAGAGCCTTCAAAAAGCTTTTCCTGCTCCTCATTCAAGTCCACTCATCAATTTAAAAAACACCCAGAGCCGTGACATCTGCACTTCCTCTCTGTGCCCTCTCCAGACCGCCGTGTCACCAAGGGTGTGGTTTGGGCACCGCTGGGCTCGCACCCAGGCCCGACACCCACTCTGGACATAATGAATCGAGACATGTGAAGGCGTGGTGTCACTGGTGTCATTGGGAATCGTGGGTGCATAGTGAAATCTCTGTATCAGCTGTCACAGGGTTTTGTGGGAGCCGAGGGAAGCCAAGTCAAAGTGCTTCCTAAGGATGTCGAGGGGGATGCACCCTTTGGCCCCCAGCTCATCAATCTTACGCAACTGTCATCTTCTCCCAGTGCTCTATTGATGCTGTCGGACGAGGACGAGAGGCAGGGACTCGTTGCCTCTTGTGTTCGTGCCTGTTTGCATACGTGTTTTCTACTTTTGTGTTCGTGTCCCTGAGAGAAGACGTTACTGGAGGATGGGGAAGGTCTGGAAGAAGATGCAAAAACAGAGGGTGATATGTTGGACATGCATTGCCATGTCTATAAGTGGCTACACATCAAGTTTGACTCTTGACCTTGATGACTTGATGACTTACTTATTGTAAGTCGCTTTGGATAAAAGCGTCAGCAAAATGTAATGTAATGATCTATGAGAGAATAAAATTAGTTTGTGGCCTCATGAAACTGATCTGAATTTTAACGCTCAGCTAAAATCTGTAACTGATGACAGAAATGTGACGTGCAATCTTGATATGGATAAATATTCCCAACCGCAACCAACTCATTACAGGACACTGTGGTCACCAGTACGATCAATGGGGGAAACCTGAGACGGTTGTATCAGTCATGCATGGGTCCCATTTTAGAAAACCGCAGCCCCAAAGCTCTTTACTGGACATGTTATCCTCCATTATCAAGTCAAATCCAGACCCACTCTGTCCCATTATCAAATGACGCACAACCCAACGTCGTGTATATATCATAGCTGTCAACAATTACCCGTCAGGTATCTGTGACCCGGTTTGTATACGGTTAATATTCATGCACATCCAAAGCTTTATTTTTAAAAATGTGATCAGTTATAAGTGAGCTGCCAATGTTTGCAGTCTGGTGTGCATCATCTCTACTTAACATAATCTGATTACTCTTTTATACAGTGGGGTGGGGGGGGCCTGCATGATGGTGGCTTTCCCCCGCCAAGCCAATGCTAATGAATCTGCATATTTGGGTTGATTTGGGTGACCTGAATTCACTTGTCTGGAAGATTTGTCTCCTCAATTGTTCTGGCACTTTATTTGTTGCACCGGCAGCCGCGTCATTTAGTCTGTTATTTTAAGGATGTAATGACTCATTTAATTGTTTACAGATGAATTAGGTATTTTTAGGAACTTTTTGGAAATGAGGCCTTGATTCTACTAGTCCCTGAGTCCTCGTCAAGGCAAAGCAAATATGTGAGTCCATGTTTTTCACTGAGAGTTTGATTCTAGCCGACTGTGGGAATGAAGCTTGTGCCCGTCTGCAGGGAGAATGTATTCAGCTTTGTTGTAAGGGTTTTCATTTTGCTCAGGGAAGCGGTCTGAGGGAACGGACTGGAAAGTGTAGTGAATAGAGGCCCAGCCATCTGTCACAATGGCAATAAGAAGATTTCTACTTTCCCTCCCTTTGACTTATAAAATCTGGTTTTCATGCACTTAAAAGAAAAGCAAAATATTTTCTTCTGCTGACTCTTCTGTTCCTGCTCTGATGCAGATTATTCCCTAATGTCTTTGTTCTCTTATTCTTTGTTTCACCACTGATGCACAAGTTTTAATGGCCTTGAAAACAAATTCTCTCGATCGGCTTCATTTTATGATCAATGTGGTTCTACATGAAACCAACCAAATTCTTTTTTCAAGTATGCTTACTCTGTGTGTGCTGTTTGTGTCTGTGATTTTCTCTTTGGTGGATGTTACATTCTTTTAATAAGGACTAATAAGGATTTAGCAAAGTTTGAATGAAAATAATCTGGTGACAGGGTGGTGGGTTGTTTGCTCAAGTTACAGGCACTAGCTTGAGTCATCTTTTCCAAACTATAACTGGCTGTTGCATATTTACTTTTCAACACTCAATGCTACGAAGCAAGTTTCCAGGGGGGTTAAAGGTAGAATGGTATTGAAAACAAATGGTTTTGACCTGCACCTACAATTAGGAAAAAAACTAATAGCATTTTAGTTCATAAAACATGTCTTAGCATTCCACTTTCAAATTGATGATAACCTTATAAAATATATAACCTGTTCAAAATAGAGGTCACACATGTTTAAAACTGGGCCACGAGGCTGCAACTGAACAGTATTTAGTTGAGTCTGAGTCTGGCCCTGCTCCCATTCAGAATCTTGGAACTGGTCGGGCCAATCATGTGAAATCATTTAACTTCTAACTAAGATGGCTGCTGCTGATGTAGAGACGTCTGTTAAAGTCACTATCCAGGCAGGAGTAAACAGACTGGGTGGTATATTTTCTCTCAAAGAAGGAAAAACCACTTCATGCTGTGGTCTGTTTACATTTTTCCATCACTGTGTGTTCTTTCTCCTGATTGGTCCGTTCTGCGACTGTTGATAATGTCTCTTCTAAATTGAAAATGAACTGAGAGATTGAGTCTGGTGACAGGAGGCTTCAATATTTGTGCTGACGGACAGAAAAATTACATGAGGCCACAGCAAATGATCACTTGTACAGCTGAAGATACCCAACCTGAGCCCGCCAGGAGTCGTTGGGCAAACATTTGGAAAAAATATTCGGGTTTGGGTCTGTTTTTTAGATCCGTCATCGGTTACATCGGTTTCTTACAGCAAATAGAAAAATTCCTGTCAGGTTGGGGTTGACTCGGTTAATTTCCTCTCGGGCTCGGACAGGTTTTGACTGAAGGCTGTGGCCTGACACTCTTTGCACTCTGTTGTAGACACAGCTAGAGGAAATCAATATTCCTCACCATAGCTTCCTCTGAGGATAATGCTCATCATTCGTTTGTCTCTTGTCTCTGTGATAAATGTCAGGACAACATGCTGACAGACATATGACATATGGATATAACCATTTTCTCCTTCATAATGCTTATCCATCATGTTTGTGTGTATTAGATGTTTAATATCAGTTTTATTGTGCAATATGTGTTTGCTTCATCATTATATGTATATAGTCTAGACGACTAACCACACATACACACTCAGCACACACACATATGGACACTGCTTCCTGCCACTTGTACATGCAAACACACACACACACACACACCCCATAATTGTCTTGTCTGATCTGTCTGTCTGTCTTCTTCCCCCCCTCCCTAGCTTGAGGATTTTATAATTCTCTCCGGAGGAAGAGCGTCGCATCTTGTAAGGAGCCACAGGTCAGAAACTCTACTCCTCTCCCTCCCCTTTGTTTTACGGTGTGGACCCTCACAGGTCTGCATGCTTCAGCACGAATGCTGCATGCTTCTCCAACACTCCCTTATCCCCCCCCTCAGGGCTTTGCTCCCTTTTTTTTATTTCCCCCTTGCATGACCACACCTGGGCAACCCAGCTGATTTGGTCCCGCTTGGCTTGTGCAGTGTTTTGCAGTGAAACCTTCCTCTTTCACCAATCATTGTTTTTTTTTGCCCGCGTGATTTGCTTTTCCTTCCCTCTTTAAATTGTGATCTGCTTGTTTTCATCAGCGTGGAAGCAAAACCGATGCTCTGTGTTGTCTCAATGATGTTTTAGGGACAGACATTGTGTATGCACATGCAGGTCTCTTTTACCCCTTTTTGACCAAGGTCAACATGGTGCAAAGGGCTGGTTCGGATTTGATGTGAACCTTTTTAGAACCAGTTTGTTTCCGCACTTAAGATGACGAGCACAGAACAAGGAGACACTTTGTCTCATCCACAGACCTATTAAATGCCTGGAGTCAGCTGTTCTTTCAGCCTATTGAAAACTATTAAAACTATAAGCTATAGTTAAAAAAAATGACCAATTAGTTGATTGTCAAAAACAGTTTTGCAGATATTTTGAATTGATAATTTTACTAATTTTTCGAACACACATGCACAAACAAGTGCCCTTTTCCACCTTCTCAAATGTCATGGTTTGATGCTTTTAGTCACATGATAGTTAACTGAATATTTTCTGATAATAAGTAGCTTTCACCATTTTCCTGATCTTTTCAAGTACCAAAAAATGACTAATGGAGAGAATATCCAGAACATTAATCGATAGTTGAGTTGGTTGCAGCCTTGAATTAAAGCGGCAGTCATCAGCTAGGAATAAGAAGCCTGCTGTTGTTTGTGAAATCAGGGACCTATTGTCTCAGAAATGTCTTATTTTGAGTATTAAATCTGCCTTTGTTATTACAAACTGCATATATACAATGCTAGAAATGAGAACTTTACACGCATGCCGGTTTTAACTGAGGGAGGCAGCACTTCGCAAAGGGTCAGTTCATGCAAACACCTGTGATTAGTACTTTTATAAGTCCTGCACATGTGTTTTTCTAACTTTTTCTTATTCAGCTGCTTGAATTTTAAGTGACCTACTTCTTCTGAATGGCTACGATTATCTTCATTAACACGAGGATTGAAGTGGGTCCAGAATCTGCCGACCAGATCACGGAAAAATCTGCGCAATTCGTGTTTAAAAGTTTCAGTCTCGGCCTTGTGTTGTTCCTCTGAGGGGAACGGTGAAATTGTTGCTTTTATCTGCTGGCACACCAAGTTCAGGAGGACACACTGCTAGTGTTGTGGCAGCCTGTGGGTGATGGGGTGAGTTTTCACACAACACTCCAAAGGAGGTTTTTGTCTCCGCCGGGCCAAAATTACCAGCATGAAATCAGTGCCTGCTGAAGGCTGCGCTGGGAGAAAAGCACGAGAGAAAGGAGTCCTCCTTAAAGACAGAAAGGAGAGGGGAAAGTACAGCAGGGTTTTTAGTGAAGTTTACAGCCCCTCCGTATGTCCCCTGACTGGTGGGAACGCTCTACTTTGAAAGATGGCTGCCTCCGCCAACGAGGTTATGTTTTCATCTGCGTTTGTTTGTATAGGCCATTTTCAATGTTTTCCTCGATTTCTCAGAATTATTCATCAACTTGATGGGGGGGGGAAATCAGGCATGTTTAAGGGGCTGATATTTATGAGGCAAGGCACTTTCATTTATAAAGCACATTTCCTATACAGAAGCAGATTCTGTGCTGTACAGGGACATTAAAAACAACATAGATGGAATTCAAAGAAATCAATTTGAAATTGGAAAGCAGGGTTTAAAAAAACATTCAAGCAAATGGATTAAAAAGAAGGTAGAAAAAATACAGTAGGTAGAAATGTATAGAACAATCAAATAAATGTAGAATAATGTAATAAAGAATAAAATACAATGATGGAGTGACCTTGTAAAATTGTTTAGTTAAAGGCACTTGTGAATAAATATAAGTTTTCAATCTGGTTTAAAACGGATTGGATGGAGCATTCCTAAAGCTTTCAGGTGGTTAGTGTGTGAAATTTGGTGCCGATCTGATTAAAACCAAATTTATAGACTTAAAGATAAGATAATCCTTTACAACAGGGGAATTTGCAATGTTACAGCAGCAAGAGGGCAGTCAAAATAAGACATCAGAATTTGGTGTCATAAGGGGACTCTGGGGCCTTGGCGGAGGTATGCACTCTTGAGTGCCTTTCCAGTTTTTTTTTCTTTCTTTCTTCCTTCTTCATCCACTGCTTGGAAAAACACTCTACACACTAAAACTCGAAATAAGGGAAATGCCTTTTAGATATTTTTATTCCACTTCCGTTAAGTCGAAACCTTGGGATTTTATTAACAACCGAGACATTTATTCCAGTCCAGCAGCTAAAGTCACCTGCTCTTATAACTGCTGCTGTTTAAACAACCACCACCAATGTGACTGGACCACTCACCAGCTTTGGGACCGCAAGACCATCAGCTGGGGCTCTTGCAGCTTCCCAAAATAGTCCCACGTTATACGCCCGAGGCCTGGCTGGCATCACAGTCGCCTCAAGGAAACTACATCAAGTGAAAGGTTTATGACTTTACTGTCAGCGGTGGTTTCCACGTGACCAAATACCATTTAGATTACTGTAGTCACCCCAGGATGAATAACAAAATATTTTTTCACTGGGTTTTCCTCTTAAAGTGCCATACTTGAAGAAAATTACATATCTGTGCGTTATTGTTAATATTTACTTTTTAAAAGTAAGAAGCCATTCTTATAGGAACAGAGGGAAATGGCTGTTATGTCATAAGTGGCTCCAGGAAACAGTTTATTTAGCATCTGTATGATGACATAAAAACATATTTTCAGATGTGTAATTGCGCAAGAAACACCTGTTTCTTTTCTAGGTGATCCTTGAATTTTAATCCCTTCTTATTGTAATCTTGTGCCGCTGCAGATGTCAATAGTAAAACTCCTCTGCATTTTTTTCCTCCTCTAATTAAAAGAAACCACGCATGGTGATTATGTTTTCATGTTGGACTACAGAGGCTCATTCGGTCCTTGCATGGGGAACACCACACAGCCGTGCTTGTTCCTGTAGTTATCCTTCCACTTCACTTTGCCCGTATGTTTATAGGGAAGTTATTCAAATCTTCCACAACCATGTGACTCAGAGAAAGGGTGTGTTGTTTTTAAAAAGCTCGCCATCAACAGACTAAATATACCCTTTACTGGACCTGACCCCTCATTTGCCTTTGCTGTGGCCACTTTAGGTCGACATGCTAGCTCAGCAGGGGCCCTACAACCGGTAATTACATAGGAGAGTTCCCATTTTACCTCCCCCGTACAGTGTTGCCTTCACACTAGCTCTTTTCCTCAATTTAGCTGGTTATTGATGGTTTACCTACATTTAATTCTGCTTCCTTCTTCTCAATATAACCAGAAAAACTGTAGTTTCTGTTTGCAGCCTGTAATGCATCAGAAATGTGCTCATTCAACCTTGAATGTAGATGTAAAATTAACGTCATGAATGAAGTGGAATAAGACCTTAATCCTCGATCTGGCCTTATAAAAGTTGAACTCTTCCTCCCATCTGTCATCCGGCGAGCCCACCGCGGATATCGTGATGACGGCGGCGTCATCTGCTGCAGTTTATATATGATTTTCTAGGTATGACCAGCAGTCAGCTGTGCAGTGGAGGTCATACAGCTGTTTCACTGGGCTTCAGATGACTATGTGGCTTTGACACGGTGGCTTTGCACTTCACAACTGAAGGCTTGTGTCTATCTCCAGTGAATTCCAGATGGTGCAGACCAGAGCTGTGGATTTGGTTTGTGATAATTTATCCAGACAAGAAAATCAAAGAAAGTAAAAGAGAACAAACAGATTTTACACATCAAAGTCAATTTACAAGCTATTTTGTGGCTTCATGGGGAATATAAATTGCCTCAAGTGATGTCAACTGAGTCTGTGAGTGTGTATGTTCGGGCTGAAGACCTAGGGCAGTTTCACACTTACCTTGTTTGGTCCAGACCTTCAGACTTTTCTGTCAGACAAAATAACAGGTGTGAAAGGTGCCTCAGACCACAGCCTGGACCAACGGAATTTAGTCTGACCAAAACCTGGTGTTGGTCCAGATCAAACAAACCTTGGTTCAGATTTTTTGCAGTGTAAAAACATTTTGGGGGATTTTTGGACAAATTGCAGGAAGTTGAGACAGCATTAAATAACAGAAGAAAAAGGATCATGAAGCGGAACAAGGGATTGCTTAGAGTTTTTTACCCCCGATGACGTAACGTTCGAACGACTAGGAAGTTCATTTTGGTGGTAGTGTCAATGAAATTAAAAGTTTGAAACCAAGTCTGGGTGTGTGTAGTTACGGAGAAGAACAAAACCTCAGATCTTAGCTGACATTGGGTGAGAAGTGTGGTACACCCTGGCCAGGTTGCGAGGGTTCCACAGGACTGATGTATAGAGACAAACAACCATTCACAGGTTCGAATCCAGAAATCCTTCGCTGGGAGGCCAGAGTGCTAACAACTGCACCACCAATGTTGCTCTGTCTCTGGTTGTCCTGCCAAGTTTTTATTTATATTTTTGCCTGACTATGTAACAGGGGTCCAACAACAAACTGGGAGATTGAACGTTACCTGTGAGAGACACAAGAACAGAAGATGGACTGTAGCTTTAATCGTCAGATCAGATGGAAGCGCAGCAGTCAGCTGGAGATGTACTGCCAGTAGCTGAGTCAATACTGAGAGAATATAAAGCCTTGGCTGCCTACACTCCAAATGTCAAAAACGGTTCATCAGCGTGTGGCGAAACACAACCCAGAACTGGGATGCAGCTGGTAGTATTTTGAGATGGGCTCCTGGTCCCTCTCTAGGCTCATAAGAGGGATTTGATGCCCACAGTTGGCATTACCGTGTAAACATGTGAGCGTGCAAGAGTCTCAGCCACATCTATGGCCAAACTCCATTAATCTGTAAAATGACATTGGAGCAGACATCTGTCCCCATCAGTGTGGTCTCTGTATTTTGTTTCAAGTGAACGCTCTCTCGCGCGCTCACTTTCTCAAACAGGCCGGGCTCCAACTAACTCGTAATACCCTTTGGAGATTATAAGAGCGACAACTTCAAGTAGTCAAGAATACTGTAAACACAGAAGCCCTCCTTTTTTCATGTAAACCAAACATACTGATGTGTTTTCATTATGTGGCATATCCAGACAAAAAACATAGTCTAATGCCCAATTTCTACACGTGCAAATATGCATTATATTCTAATATGTTGTATGAGATCCTGGAGGCCGATTCCAGGGCTACAGCGATTACTACAATTTCCGATTTTCTGAATTGTTTGCTCAGTAGGCCAAGAGAGAAAGAAGCAACTGAAATGTTTTGTTTGATTAAACGTATATATATATTCATGTATAATTTATTACCACATAATACTAAGAAAAAACAGTACATAGTGACATTTAAGAGGCAGGAATCATCTGTGAACATGGAGCCAAAATGTCCCATGAGTTGGACGCAGCAAACATTGCAATTTTTCCCTCTGGTTTCCCTGGTCATCAACAGGCGTGTGTTTCCATCCAGCCCCTGGATTAAATTATGACAGGACTATTAGAGAAGCGTCAGTAAAGCAGGCTGATTAATATAAGCTACTGGTGCTGTTGGATAATCACTCTTCCCACAGCTGGGTGGGTACCGTACAGATGGTCCCAATGATAAAGCATCAGCAGCAGCCTTACGACAGCCAGAAATGGTGACTTGACAACAGCAGAAGTTGGTTTCGCCCTTCAGAAGTAACAACTTGGAGCAAACTTTGAGTGCAGCTCAGTATGGAAATAAAATACTGAACTGCCAAAAGAGACATTCTTTCCACAAAATAAACGAATCACATTTCCCATTGCACAGTTTGTTTGTGCGTGGTCAGGCCCATTGGTATTGTAGCAACAGACGGAGACGAAGAAAAATCTGCCTCTTGGCGTGCTGCGGCAAAAGGAAGAAGAGCATCGCTGTGCATTGATGCCGATGATGAGTGAGAACATGGAAAAGAGAGCCAGCGAGGCCAGAGAAGTGTTGGGATGGGGACGTTGGCAGGCAGTGCCTGATGTCCCTAACATCACCCTGCACCACACTCCGTATCCTCACTGTGCTGTGTGCTCGCAGGATGTGGAGCTTCTTGTTATCAAGTTCCATGAATTATCCCCTGGGAAATTGGAGAAAACCTCTAAAAATGTCCTATCTCGCAATGGTAAAGAAAGTAGGGTCAAAAAGTTTACCTGATGCAAAATTGAATGGGATCTTTCTTGGCCCATGTCCCATCCTTCCACCAAGTTTCGTGGAAATGTGATTAGTAGTTTTTGGTCAATCCTGCTGATAAACAAACAAACAAATGCACAGGGACTAAAGCATACAATGCAAAGGCCTTGGTGGAGATATACCCAGTGGGCAAATCTGCTTATTCAGTGATCAATTCTGATCAGTTCAATCAAAATGAAATGATTAGAACTCTGCCAATGATCCGTCTGTCTTCCACAAACAATAATGGTGATATATTTTTCTCTCTTTCACATGTTCAAACTTCTTGTGCAAAGATAGGCTGAGCTCCAGTTTCCCCTCCCCTCTGTCTGTCCTCTGTCCTCAGTGGGCAGCCTGCCAGTAGCTCTGCCCAGTTAGCAGCGCGGTGCTGGGAACCCCAAGGCCCCAAGCAGGTGTCAACCTCCCTGCCCAGCCAAAGGAGCTGAGAGGGGAACACAAAGGGCTCAAAGAGTACTGCCAGCATGGTAACAGTCTTAAATATCCCCAGCCCAGTATGGCTACTCCTCTAAATCTCTCAGTAGCATAGGGTAGATGCCAGTATACTCTTTCTGCTACTGTAACGCTGACTCTCGAAGAGGTTTGAACCTTTTTTTTAAAGCCCTTAATGGGGAACAGAGTGGTGAGATTGACAGAGGGCGTCGGGAGTGCACAGACGGAGGGCAGAAGTCTCATTCGAAGCCTTATTTATGCAGCGTGCCACCAGAGGTTTTTTTTCAAAGGACACAAAAAGAGAAATTTTGTCCGTCTGGGGGTTTTGTCATGGATTTACTTTTGTTATCTCATCCACTCATGCTACGCCTGCGTCACGCCCGTCCTTTCTCTCTGCTTCCGTTAAACAATCACAGCTAATGCCACCGTCATTAGACACTTCATGGATCATCTTTACGGGATGCGTCCACATCCCGAGCTCATGGGCCTGTGTGATCTTTGAAAACCCCGGCTCGGCTCGGTGGCTTTCCTCGAGGCTAAGCTGTCCTGGCATTTAGATTGGCAAGAGCGTAAAAGAACTGGATGTGAGGGAGACGTGATGTTGTTCTCCCTCTGTCCCCTCTTTCTCTCTCTGTTCATTGTTGAGCACTCTGCAGTGATGATGTGGATGTGATGGGGGGAGGAGTGGAGTGGAGGCGACCCTCATCTTCAGTAAACAATAGGTCCTTGTGTATTTGACCCCCTCTATAGCCGAGCAGAGTCCATGACTAAGGCTGAAGCCGGGATGGAATTCCATCTTCGCCTGATTTAGTCAGAGAAAACCATAGCCAAAAAAAAATCTAAAATCCTAGTGTTGGGAGGGTCAAAGATCTGGGGCCATTTGTTCTCATTTACAACCAAATCAATAATCAATTATCTTTCTGCCCCCTTTTCACTAACCAAAGTCGCCCTTGGCTGGGTAACTGATTACTAACCTATATTTGAGTGGAATTGGCCACAATGGTGCTACTGGGTCATTAATACGTGATTGACAATGATTTATCTGTTTTTTGTGATTGTATCGTTTGCTGGTTTTTTCTAGTTAAAAAATCTGATTCCTTTACAGAGGACAAATGACCCAGTAAAGGAATTTGAGAATTTTAAGGTTTGTTTGTAAGATAGAATCCTGGAGGTCATTTTTGCATAATGCAAAATCTCAAAAGAGGGACATTGGCGCGGATGGAGGAATATTTTTGTTACCACTTTCTTTAGCATTGCAAGATAGCCGGTGTTAGGTCCATTTTTTACATTTATCATAAATTATAATTTCATAAATGTGATTGATTAGTGAGCAGACGTATATTTTTCTGACTGATTATTATTCTGGTTTGATTATTTGATCTATTTATTGTGATTAGTCAGATGAGCTGCGATGGAGCAAACATGTGGGAAACAGTCTCTGACCGCACATCAGACTTTGTTCTTTTAGTTTGTTTGAATTAAAAAATTGAAGGCAACATAATCAGTGATCGAAGTGTTTCGATTTGGAATTTGAACGTGTGAGTCAAGAAGCAGAGCCCTGTTAATGTGGCACAGTTTAAAAGAAAGGAACAGGCGACAACAGGGTTTTGTTTTGACAGTATCACAGATGTCCAGTGCCATTCTAGTGATTCACTAGAATTTCCCTTCAGCCACCTGATTGTGAACATCATTCTTGAATGCTTATTAAGCCCATGTTTCTTCAGACATGGTGATACAGCTTTTCGTTTCCTGACAGTTTATCTCGGTCCTCATCTTACCAGACATCCGATAACCTCTTATCCCGTCTAGCGTCACCGGCCCACCCATTTTGCGGAGGTGTGCTGCTGCAGGTACTTTAGTTCCTCCTGAAAAACAGAATAACCTGTTTTGTGGCAGATCGTTTTACACCCTGAGAAAAGTGAAACGAGTCCACTGAGCGGTCAGACCCACCTTCCTTCTGCTTGTTTCTTTTTCTATAGACTCCAGTCATGGCTAATTATCATAAAAGCCAAAGTTATTGACGTTAAACATGAGTAAAGACAGGTGACGAGGCTGGAGACACTTCCTCTCATTGGATGAAGAGAAAGGAAGAACATCAGCCTAACGATTGAATTATGTGAGCTAATCACTTTGAGTTAATACCACATCAGTGTTATTGATATTTACACAGCTCTCTGTCCATGTCAGAGCGAATTTAGCCGACAGTCATGAAAATTGACCTCGAGGTTATTGTGCATGTGGCCTTCACTGCAGTAAATTTACCAAACATGGCTGTATTACAAGCAGGATTGAGAACAGATTTAGAGATTTATTTTAATATTTTACTTTAAGCTTTAAATCTCGTGCTTTCCCCCCAGCTTTTCTGTTGACCCAGAACTGTCGACTTTAAACATGGTGTGTTCAACTATTAAGTTACTAACTATTTCACATAAACAAACAAGTCTTTCTAAAAGGACAGAGTGCACCAAAATGTCATTAGTGAGAGTGACCAACTCCTTCATTGAGATACCACAATCAACATGTGTCCTAAATTTCAACATCAGAGTTTTGTTTTATTTTCTGTTATATAATGTCATGATTGTTTGAGGCTATTGATTTATATCACTTCCCAGTATATGGTTGTATTTAAAGCCATTTTCAGATATGAGCTGTAAATGTCAGCTGTGAAATGTGAGTTTTCCTTTCACATACGAATGCATAAGGAGATTGTTGGCATTCACAAGAACAGGCAAATGTTGGGAACATTCAGGCGAGAGGTGGCGTATGAGTAGAGCAGCAGGAGGGAGGGCATGACGCATGGATTCAAGTGTGGAAAGCATTGGTTTTTTGTTTACAGCTCATCAAGGCATCGCTTATCGCCAAAAGCCCTCAAATTCTTCAAAGTCTTTCCAAGTTGACGTCTTGTCGGTGTCTTCTACGTGTACGGCAGCTCTTTTTCATCCGGAGATATTTCTCTTCTACTCGTTTCACTTCTGTCATGTGTTAGAAACCTCATCAGCTCACCCACTCACTTGCTGTATTCTCACATGGGCTTGCTCTGACATTTTCTCAGGAGGCTGGCAGGAAAAGTTCTGTCCGGAGCAGCTCACTTGGACATTTGGGTTCTCACATACAGCCCCTTTGGAAAAGTTCAGGAAAATGTCTGGAGTTCAGTGCATGTCTGAAAGCAGCTACATTTTAAAATGTGAAAGAACCTGCAGTGACTTTCACTTTAAAGCTTAGGGAACAGATTAGCTTTAATTCATTGAATTTGAAATAATTTGTGTCCTGGGGTGGGTCTGGATAATTTAACACACAGGCACGGGGCACCCTAATGGAGTCCTTATCAGCCACATCCTGCGGCGAACGCAGCGGGAACGACGAGCCGCTAAAAGGCTGAAAGATCACGATGCTCCACAAATTGGCAAATGGAAAACAACACCTGCACCTGATAAGAGCTGATACTGTGGCTGCCAGGAATGCTGTCGTCATCATCCTCATCATTGTTACTGTCACTGTCGTCGTCATGAAGCGAGGCCAACGTATACACCCATTACTGTGTGGGAACAATGCTGCCCTGCAGAGTAACAAGTAAAAAGGGGATTTTCTTAAGCCTGAGGTGTTAGGTTGTTGCATAACTGCAAACAGATTTTAAACACAGATATGTTAGAGAGTCACGCAGGCTGCATGTGGGTCTCTACAAACTAGTGATGGGTCATGTAAGTTCAGGGTGTCGTCATGCGCTGCATCCCTCGCTCCTCACCGCCGCCTCCTCTGGCTCCTGGAGTATCCGGACGCAACCGATTAAGAGGCGACTATTAGATGTTCTTCCTTTTTAGATTAAAGTATGCAAATTGCAAATGGCTTCGTTGTTTCCCTTCACTGGTGAGAGCTTATTTCCTGTTTTCTGGTGTATCAGATTAAATAACGGCTGTTTAATGAACATGAGAGAGAAGAGACGCCAGTACTTTGAGTCCAGCTGACTATTGTCTTCACTGTTTCCCTCGAAACAACACTAAGAACACTTGAATTTAATTAAAATATTAAAGATTCACATAAATATCCAGACTTTTTTTAAATGTCTAATAACAAAATCCAAATGCATATACGTGCACACATTAGTTGGATATTTTATATGTGCAATGTGGAATTCCCAACAAATTTAACTGTATAGGGCAACTAAGTAATTATCGTTAGCTTGCAGGTTATTTTGTTGATTAACTGATTCATTATTCAGTCTATACATCATCTATATATAAATCTATAAACTGTCATATATATACGTGAAGGAAAACAATTATCTTGAAGCTAGAATCAGTACATTTTAAAATGAATCAACTATGCAGCTCTAATTTTATAAATGTGAAAACATGGCAACATTTTTATTATTTTAAGAGAAGTGTTTTTATGCTGTCTCAGTCCAAAAGATCATCTCTCATGCGTGTGACTGAGATGCTCCACTGACCTTCTGAGCGTCACAAAAGAGGATGTATCAGTTCTGCTAGCTCACAGTGTGAGGGAAGTGGATTTGATGCCTGTCCCCCTTTTTATTTAGCATGCGTTCTGCACGATAAGTTCAGGCTGTGAGGAACTCGCTCATCTCATCCTCGGAGCATCAGGTGTGTTGCTTCACTTTTGTCCGTCCACGTGTGTGTCTTTGCAGAGGAAACTTTACCGTTCCGAAGTCATCAGAGTCTAATATGGGATTTGGCGTGCTGGGAGTGTTTCTGGGTCTGCTCCTGGAGGTCTCCACCCACGGACCCCACGCTGTGCCTCGAATGTCCTGGAGACACCAAGGTGAGGCGGACTGTACAGAACCTTGTCTAAATTAAATATGATAGAGAGATGAAGCAGCAATTTGAGGGACAAATACTTGTTTAAAGTAGAGGGACCAATACAAATACATAATTGTTTGTCATTTTGATAACTAAAGGCTAAGTAGGATAAAATTACAAGTATAAATCAGCCAATATGTTCATAACTAAGTGAAAATGTATGCTAAAACATTTAAAGACATCAGGTTGGGTTCTGGTTACTTTTATTAGGTGTTTAGTTTTATTTCTACATGATTCATATGTGTTAATCAATCAAATACTTATGTATTAATTATGAAGTTTTAAAGTTTTTGCAACATCCATTTTTTTAAAAGTGCGTTTATAAATAAAATATCTTTTGACTTGCTTGGTTACATCAGTTTTCTTAATTTATCTCGTCAGACTCTCCTCCATTTCACCACAGGCTCTTTTAGTTGTTGAGCTTTTACCGTCAAGCGGACGTTGTGTTTGCTTACTGCTGTTCACATAAATAGCTGCAGTAACTCAGTGGCTGTGTTCCACCCAGCGCAGCTCACCCTTTAACAAAGTGTCTCCAGTCACTGTTGCAGTCAGTCAGTCACTGAGAGTATTTGCTTTCATCATTGTGGTGTTTATGCCCAGGCACCTGCAACCCGAACCCACTTGCACCTGGCACAACCAAAAGCCATGCGAACACAAACTCTCCTCTGGGTTTGCAACTCCCAGCACAACGAGACATGCGCTCGACAGAATCGTGTGTCATACGTTCGTTGGAGAGTTCAGCTTCTGCAGTAATCAAAGCTGTGTGTTAGGTGGCCTTGTCGTCCATGTTACATCTAGAGCCTTGTGTTGTCATTGTTAGAGTTCATCAGGGGTACGGCAGTAAATACTAAGTGCAACTTAACCCTGCTGCAACTGGAAACGACCCTGACGACCCGGACAGTGAAAGTGAAGCCAAACCCATAAAACTAGTCCTGCACCATAAAACAAAAACAATGAGCTGAAAGACATTAAAGAGAGTTAAATCGCTCTAATTTAATCTAAGTGTAGGGTAGTAATTATCTGTTGATTTATCACTACAGGGGACTTCTTTCATATTTTAATGTAAAAACATTGATCACATCAGCTTGAAATTGAATGCTTAATGCAGATTTTGAAATGTAAAATGTGCATTTTATGGTTGTTGTGGTTGCTAAACTAATGTGATCTGATCCTGTTGTGCACAGATTTAGATCTGCTGGAGTTTTCGGAGCCCGGGATCTACAACTACTCTACGTTGCTGCTGAGCGAGAAAAAGGATGCGCTGTATGTCGGAGCCAGGGAGGCCATCTTCCAGCTCAGCAAGAAGAACGTGACAGTCAGGAACAACAAGGTATCAACGAGCAAATAACATTTCTGACAAATGGAGATTTAAAGAAACATTCATATGCATTGAAAAACTCTTTTTAACCATCAAGGTTGAGTGGACAGTCGCAGAAAACCCCTTGTTGATGTGCACGCTTAAAGGAAAATCCAAAGAGGTTTGTTCAACTTAATTGTTTCAGAATAATTATCTCCAGTGTTGATGAATAATAAAACACAATAGTAATTTAATTTGTTTATGACTCTTTCCAGAAGGATTGTCTAAACTACATTCGAGTTCTCCAAGTGGTAGACGACGAGCGGTTGTACGTCTGCGGCACGCACGCATTTCAACCTCGGTGTGATTACTTGGTAGGTTACCGCTCACTCCCTCCGTCTCAGTCCTGCACTAATAAACTTGTCCGGACTCGCCGATCAATGCAGCAACCCGTGAACCCTTTAACTGAAACTGAATCCCCTCCGCTCTCAGAACCTCGCTGACTTCTCATTGGACGGTCAGGCTGAAGATGGCCGGGGACAATGCTCCTTTGACCCGTCGCAGAGCTTCACCACCGTCATGGTCGGTGAGTAGCAGAGTCCGGTTTTATCTTATTTCACTAAGAGTTAATTTGGTCGTCCGCCTGCAGTAAAAAGCATAATAATCTTCAATAATCTCTTCTTCTCTCTGGATTGGGAGATCACGATTTTGTTGCTTTATTTTCTGCTTCTCTTTTCTGCTTCTCTATCAGACGGAGTGCTGTACTCTGGCACGGCTTTTAACTTCTTAGGCAGCGAACCGATTATTTCCAGATACTCTCCAGACCAGTCCCTGCTCCGAACGGAGTACTCCACGTCGTGGCTCAATGGTGAGTTGGAACAGAACGTGACAAGTGAACATCTTGAATTCATTTTGGGAGTGTTTGGTTTGGAGGAGATGATTTTCCAAAGCGTCAAAGATTTTGTTTCGGGTAAAGATGTAGCGCCAGTCCTGTGTGGAAGCATTTTAATGGATCTGTATCGGCAAACACAAAGGCTCCAACTCCTCTGCTGTCCTTTGAAAGACAAAAATATAAAAAATATTAAGTTTCAACGTGCAAGTGAAAATGCAAAAAGCTGAGCCAGCTGTTGCTCGGGGGTTGACCACTAACCAGAAGGTCGGTGGTTTGATCTACGGCTGCTCTAGTCCACATGCCAAAGTGTCCTTGGGCAAAATACCGAACCCCAAATTGCTGCTCTGTTGGGAGAGGGTGATAGAAGAATTGCGCTGTATGAATGGGTGAATGTGACTTGTACTGTAAAGCACTTTGAGTGGTCGATAAGACTGGAAAAGCGTGATATAAATAGACATTTTATTCAACTTATTTGGCAAGTGTTCTGACACTGGGATTTGCAAAACGCTCAGATAATCAGTTGCAGTGTGCAAAACATCCATTGACTTGCTTTCAATGGTTAAAATAACAAAATCTGGCCCTTGGCAGGCCATCGATAGTGTTCACTCTCTGTGTAACATTTTTATTTTGGCAATTCTGTGTCATGTCAGTTTCAGAAGCAGCATTCTCCCTGTTAAATTACTGATATGATATGAATGAATGTTTAAGAGTTAAATAAATAGACACAAATGTCAAATTCATGTTGTCATACGTGGAATACAGACCGCTGCATTCATGACACTAGACCTCTCTCTCTCTCTATCTCTCTCCTACCAAACACACTGACACAGGACACATCTGTAAACTCAGACGGGTTAAAACAGCATTATTTGGTCTACGCAAACAGAAATGACCTTTGTGATTATTTGCATATAGAGCGTGGAAGTGAGATCCGATCACAAGTGGTCACAGGAAACACATTCAGGACACATTTTAACGCCAGGTGTGAACAGAGGAGATTCGAGTTGTGATTGGATCTCTCAGGACGGACGTTACTACCAGGTCTGAACAGGGCCTAAGTCTTGGATTTGGATTTGTTATCAGCAAAGGCCGACTATTAAAGGACTTGGATTAGGTTTCATGGTCAAAGAAAAACTTGAGTGGGACATCCCTAGTGTCTAGTTGTTAGGGTTGAAAAGGAGTTTCCGCTAAATTATAGGTAATGGCACCCTTAGGAACAGGAACACAATGAGGCTTTCACAATAACCGATCAATTATCCTGGTCTATTTTCACCATCAACTTTCTCTTTCTCTCTCGCCTCTCCGCTTTCCTCGCAGAGCCCAGTTTTGTTCACGCAGACGTGATCAGAGAAGGGAGGAACGAAGCATATGGCGAGGATGACAAAATCTACTACTTTTTCACCGAGGTGTCGGTGGAGTACGAATTCTTTGGCAAGCTGCTCATCCCCAGGGTGGCGCGCGTCTGTAAGGTCAGTGCACGTCATGCACCATCTGTACATACCAGCAGCACCTGCCTTTATAGCCCTGACCCTCCTGCTGACTGTGAGCACACGTCTTATTCTGTGTAGAGTCATCCTCTCCTACTTTTGGCTTGTATCTCTTACCTGAGCTCATATCATAGCATAAATGTTGTTTTTCATTGCATCATGTAAATTCAGGAGCACAGTCAACATCTATAAATACCTCTGCTGCAGAGAAGCATGAGTCGAACAAGAAAATAAAACTTTCTACGTATGATATTTCTTAATTTCCCTCTGGATCAATAAAGTTGTAAAATTGGAAGCAAATAACTTAGCGTCCTCGTCTAAGATCACAAAATGGTCCCTTTCTAAAATATAACACGTACCTCACGACTCTAGAATATATTGTGATTTATTTACACATTTCCTCATACATTAAAATCAGCTTGTGTTTAGCATCATAGTTACGACCCTCTGTATAATTTCAGGAGAATATCTGGAGTTCAGTGTTTGACTGTGTCTGATGACCAAAACAGGAGGGAAATTTTGAACCAAACACCTGTAATGAACTATGATACCATTTGTACACATCCCAAAAAGCCAGAAACCGACACATCAGCTCATGTCAGCATATAATGAGACTGTAAATGCTGTTGTATGTCTATTTAAACTCATGCACCTGCCATTCCCTCTTTTCATCATCTGTTTTCTTCAGCCTCTTTCCTCTGCCTCTCCCCACACTGCCTAATGTCTTCAATATCCCACCACAGGGCGACCTCGGGGGGCAGCGCACTCTGCAGAAGAAGTGGACGTCCTTTCTCAAAGCTAAGCTGGTGTGCTCCATGCCCGAGCTCAACTTCGTCTTCAACGTAGTGCACGACGTCTTCATCCTGAAGGAGTCCGACTGGAGGGACACGGTCATCTACGCCGTCTTCACCTCCCAGTGGTCAGTGATTTGAAGATCTTGAGCTGGGGATGAGGAAAGTGTGGTATTATACAATATAATGCAGGTTTCTAAATTCACCTCTCCTCCCTCTTTTCTCTCTCGACGCCATCATCATCATCATCCTCGTGCCTCAGGGGTAACGTGGGCCTGTCAGCTGTGTGCGCTTATAACATGACAGCTGTGGAGGACGTCTTCTCCAAGGGCAAGTACATGCAGAAGGCCACAGTGGAGCAGAGTCACACCAAGTGGGTGCGCTACAATGGCATCACTCCTTCTCCACGTCCAGGAGCAGTAAGTACTTTGAACACAACTTTGAACTATGAAGACTGAGCTCAGATTCATGGAAACATTGGTGTAAACTTTGTGTAGCTCAAAGTTTATCCCTAAGAGCTGCCAAATTAAGTCATTAAAGAAGGACTGAAATGGGTCCACTCATCCACCAATTCAGTACAATTCAGTACTGTGAGTTTACAATACAATCTTTATTTTCTCCACCAGTGCATCAACAACTTAATGCGACAGCAGAACATCAGCAGCTCCCTCCACCTGCCGGACAAGACCCTTCAGTTTGTAAAGGACCACCCCCTGCTGGAGGACCCTGTCCTGCCCATCGGCAACGGTCCTCGTCTCATCACCAAAGACGTCAACTACACCCAGATCGTCGTGGAGAGGGTCCGGGCGCTCGACGGGAACATTTACGACGTCATCTTTACCGCAACAGGTCACAAGAGTTTATCAGTTTACATTCATTTAAATTAGGATGTACTTATAACGGCCATTTGTCATTTTGAGATGTCAATTGATATTTATTTTGTTTTGTTGCATTCACTGAAGTGTATTAAACTGAATTCAGTTTACACAGGGAAATATGCTTGACAATAATTAGCTCAGCATTAACAAAGTTATATCCTGTATCACAACTTTCCATTGTTTTGTTTTTTTAACCAGATAACAAAGTGGACAAATTGTTATAAGCAGAACAGTGACCTTATTACAATATAGGTTGTGTTTAGTTTGTCATATTGTCTGCTGACTTTTGGACATTGTTCCTTCTATACTTAGAAGTAATTGCAGACATTTCAACCATTATACATTTTTTACAAGCCATTTCAATGTTAAAACATGTGGATATTGTCAGTTTACTCACACACAAATCTAATACCTTCTTATTTTCCTTATATCTTTTTTGTTTTGCCTGTTGCTGCCGGCTTCTACCTCGGCCGACAGACTGACATTTGACCATGTTCCTTTTCAGATAAGGGCATCTTGCATAAGTCGGTGGTGTACGACGGAGACGTTCACATGGTGGAGGAGATCCAGCTTCTAAAGAACCCGGAGCCCATCAAGAACTTACTGCTGTCATCTGAGGTGAGTGACTTTCACACGAAGACACAACCGCACCTTGAGAAATAGACAACAATGTCTAGGTGTTTTCCAAGCCAAAACCACATGTTTTGTTTGGGGTGTGTGTGTGACCTCTCTTGGCTCTGTGCAGTGTAATTTAACAGAACACCATCATCAACCTTGGGTTTGAACAGAGGCCGATGTCTTCACAGGGTCAAGGTCTTCTGTGTAGCATGGCTGAATTGATCATATGAGTAGTTGAGGGCTGTATCTAGTGAAGTTGTTATCATTCATGTGTGTTTGAGATGTGGTTATTCTGCTGTGAAGATAGGAAGTTACAAGAAGATGTCTGCAGCAAAACCAACAGTTCCTCTAAATGGAAGCCTGCACGTTATTATTATGATGAGCGTGTGTTTGTGGTTGTCTGGAGTTTGTGTTGCAACCTTTACAGACTGTTATGATGATTTCCCTTTTCAAAGTATATGCAGAATTGTCTTCTGTGTCTTTAAGTGTTCATCCTTTTGACCCTTAACCCAAGTGAAGTTCCAGACTTCTTAGTATATTGTATCTTTTTTGTGTGCAGTTTCTTTGGCATATTATAGTGAACCACCTTCTGTTTCCACAGACACGATCCCTGTACGCCGGTTCGGACTCGGGCGTGGTCCAGTCACCCACAGCGTTCTGTGGCAGGTATCCGTCCTGTGATGGCTGCATCCTGGCACGAGACCCGTACTGCGCCTGGGACCGCCGCACCGCCGCCTGCGTCAACATCTTAGATGCTCCCAGCCCACAGCACGGGTAACTCACCATTAAGCTTCAAGATTTGTTTTATCGCCTGATCTATCACACGGTCTACTCTGTACATGCCAGTACTCCACTCATGCATTATTACACTGGTTAAGTGAAGCCAAACCAGAATCGAGTGCCATCTTTGCTTATACTATAGATTAAGACTCGTGAAAATAATAAAGATGTTTGTTTTTTCAGGAAGCTGATCCAGAGCCTGAATGGTGACGCAGACAAGTGTCCTTCAGGTAGGCTGCAACATGCTCATATACTACACGATAAAGACATTTTATTACACGGGCTGACATGCAATCAAGAACCCACCATGTAACTCATAAAGTGCATCGATCTGATATAATAACACAAATGTTTTAAAGTGAAGGATGTTTTTAATCTTAAGGCTGCATTGGTGGAGTTTAGTGAAAGAATGAATTTCTCCACTTCCTTGACCATTTTATCCCATAACTGAATGGTTTCTGAAAATTCCCTGATGTCTAAAGTGGAAGCCACAGTAGTCTGGCATACTGTCATCTATCTATCTGCTAATTCTGTCTGTCTGCATGTGGCTTGTATATCTTGAGAACCGTTCATCTTATCGGTTTCACACTTGGCATGTGCCACCATGGCACCAAATTCAACACTGACCCAATGAAGTTCAGTGTTGAATTTGGTGCATTTTGGACATGTGATGTGTTCAATAATGATAAACTTTGCATGAACAGGTGACCAGTGTTTGTTTGTTGCCGGGACTCTTCAATGTAAGTGACATTGTTGATCACAACAGCTGATTCTCCAGTTCGGGGTTCTGCGTACTGAGTTGGGCTTCACTGAACTGAACAGCTCTTTGTGCAGCAGTGATGGATCAGCTTCAGGGTTCTGTGGACTGAGTCCTGCAGCAGGTCTTTACTTGACTCAATAACCTCAGGTCACTTTTAAAGTTAGAGAAAACTGCTACCAGCATAATCACAGGCTGAGTAACCAGCCAATTCCAAATAGGCAGGTTAAGCACCGCCCTAGTGAAATCTAAATCTGGTAAAGAAATAAAGCAGGATTTTATTTTGTTGTCAAATGTAAAAAGCATGTCTTGTCTGATTGTTCTCTCATCATCTGTTTTAAACAGGACCTGTTACTAGACGAGACTTTAACTATGCAAAACTCATTATTCTCTCTCTTGTTTTGCTTTGTAGCGTCAGGTCTGTCGCTGAAGGACTACCAGCAAGTGAAGGTGAAACCGGGGAGCTCTGTCGAGCTGCTCTGCCTGGTACACTCCAACCTGGCCCATGTGATGTGGAAATCCAACAGCTCGGTTCTCACCGAGGCCTCTCGCTTTCACCTCATAGGTGAAAATGGTCTCCTCATTTACAGCGTGGCACCAGAGGATCAAGGTCACTACGAGTGCTGGTCCGTGGAATGGGCCGCCGCTGCCGGGAAGAACTTCAGTCGCCTCCTGGCTGGATACGTCCTCACTCTGGATCTCCCGACCAGAGCCCCACACCAGGCGGGCCACCGCACCACCACCCTCGGCAGCCACGAGACACCTAGCACCGCTGAAGGTAATGATGAGACAGACAAAGCCCCACTAACTTCAGCCCTCGCCCCCCCCACCTTCCCAGCCTCTGCCCTCTTCACCTCCCCGCCCCAAACTGACTCGTCACTAACCCCGCCCCCTAGCAGCACAATCAAGCTCCAGCCAAAGTTGGAAGCTCTTCCATCAAGCTCCAACAGCGCCCGCCCTGACAACCGGGACCCAGCGGCCGAGTATCTGCAGCACAACAACAGCATTGCCCTCCTCTTTCTCTTCCTCCTGTTTTTCCTCCTCTTCCTGGCTGCGCTGGCCTACAACTGCTACATGCAGTACCTTCCAGCTCCCTGCCTGCGTATGCGAGCTGCTCTGCTGGGCAGCCACAAGAGCGCCACTCAGCCCGAGTATCGCACCTGTGAAGCAGGTCTGATGGAAGCGTCCGCGACGGACAAAATTCACATGACGGAGCAGCCGACGCAGAACGGCAGCCAAACCACACAACACCTGCGGGCGCTCCGCGACACAGGGTATGAGACCGAGCCAGAGTCCGGCAACGGTCGGATCCCCTCCCACAACTTCGGAGAGGACAGCCCGTCGCAGGAGAAACCCTTTGACGTGGACTGTGAATCTCAGCCCATCCAGTTTGCAGACGCAGATGAACCTTACTGCTAAGCAGACGCCTGCTCTAGTTTCTCTCGGCATCGAGAGGAGTTACAGGGGGTCACGTTCTTGCTGCATCTTCCCACTGCTCACAAGTCTTAAGTGTTGTCCTCTATATGGAAGCATGTTCAGTCAGTGTACAGCATTGGATGACGTTTTATCATTACAAGGCTTAAGGCGGGCGCCCCACTTGTGCAGATTTACCTCCTGCTGTCTGACTTAGAGCTTTTTCTGATAAAGTACAACTGTGCCCATTGAAGCTGCACCATCTCAGCTAAGTCCAGCGAGTGAAGCTATTTCTTAAATTCCAAACTGGAAACATTCTTTACCAAATTGGTAAGTTACTGTGATGTTTTCCAAATTGGAATCGTTTTTTTATTTGGTACAGCCTGGGTGAGAAAAAAATCTCTTAAAGCTTTTGCATTTTTTTTTTTCTTCAAAGCAAAGCGTTGGCTGTTGAACTTGGGTAAATGCTTCACCGTTACAGTGTTTTCTCAGGGAAGATTTTCTCGGTACTTTGCAGCCTTGCTTCGTTGTACAGTGTTGCCGTCTGCAGAGCGCCTTATCTCACCCGTCGAGGCGGCGAAGTCGAGTTCGAAACATCAGAAAAAGAGAAAAACATGGATTAAATCAAACCACTGTCTTGTTTGGACTCATCCTGCGCAACAATCTGGAGTCTCTGTATTTAATTTCTTTTCCCTCCCTGTGAAGTAGACATTCCTACGTGGATACAACTCCTGACAGTCCTGTGTATTAACCTCTACTAGTCATCTGCCCTCATGTGGTTTGTTAATAACGTAAATATGATTTATGATGATATCAACCGTCAGTGGTTCTTTCCTCCGGGAAAAAAAAAAAAAAGCCCTGGAAATAATCTGAAGTTATTTTTTTATACTTATTTTTAATTAAAACCTTTACTTCAGTTTTAGAACATTTTCAGAGAATTATTATTTAAGACGTCAAATCTGTGGTAATGTCATTTTGTCCCTTTGTGCAAGTTATGATTTTTTCCTTTTTTATTTTATTTTATTTATTGCAGCAGATTTTTAAAATCCTATTCCTCATTCATTAGTCGCTCCCTTCTGTCTTTCTTGCATGTCCTCCCTTGTTGAGATTTCCTGTTTTCCTCAACACTCTTTTCTCCATCACTCCCTCCCTCACAGCCTCCTCTCCTGTCGACACTTCATTCTCCCTGTCTGGAAGTAGCACTCCCTCTGTCCTCCCTTCTTCCTCCTCTTCCTCCTCCACCTCCTCCTCTACCAAGCCCCACAGTGTGGAGGCTCGGGAGGCAGAGGTGAGACTCTTGCCTCCCTTGCTGAAGGACCAGGCCTGGGGGGTTCACGCCCACGAGGCCTTCCTGCTCTTCTGCCTCGCCCTGGGTGAGTGGTGCCTCTGGCGGTGACTCGGCTTACACCCCCCCCCAAAAAACCCAAACCTCCCTGTTTGGAAATCCTCTCGTTTTTAACCCTCCCTTTTCTCTACGCCATTTTTCCCCCTACTCATTCTTTCGCATGCTACCATTTCACAACACATAAACTAACTGGGAATGTGTGTAGGTGTGTGTGTGTTTCTGGTTTCGCATAAAACATGCCTGCCCCTTTTTTAAAATTTTTTTTTATTTTTAGAAGTAACAGACGATACTTGTATCATAAGTGAATGTTTAAAAAAAAAAAGACAAATCTGGGTTTCAAAATGAAACTGTCCTTCCGCTGTGATCTGGTTTTCCACACAGTTCTCGATTGTATGTCAATGAAAGGTTAGATTTTATGTACATTATTGTGTAACAGTGGTCGGACGTGAAACATGATAAACAGAGGAGCGAATCCTTCTCATCTCTGCTTGGAGCAAATAAATTTAGGATTAGTTCATCTCAAACTTTCAAATTTTTGTGCCTGTAAACAAGTGTAAATACAGTATATTTGTATATATGGAAAAACACTCTTTGAAGATGTACATAAATCTAGGGGACATTTTTGGGGCTGTGGCTCTTGGTAGGTTAAATAAATCTTGTCAAAATGTTTTCAACTCTGGCTTGTTCTTGACTTCAGTCGTTTTTCTTTCTATTTTTGTGTGGATACGTGCAACAGAACACTGCTGCATGTGGCTGAGAAGCCGTGATCCTTGTGCATGTCCTGAAAAAATGATGAGAAGAGTTTTGGGAAATAAGTTGATTAACCTGAAAATGAATTAACGTCAATATAAACTTCAGAATGTGCAGCTCATCAAGTCTGGCTTTATCAGTAACTCTGTTAGATCCAACAGTTAGAAATGCTAATATAATATAAAATATAAATATAATAAGGATGAAATTTAGAAAGAATATGAAAAAAAAGAATGACCTAAAATCAGAATCCGACTAGAATGGCCCTCAGTAGAGTCTATACATCTGCCAAGGTCGTGCCCCTTAAATTCTAATGTCGTTTTCAGAAATGAACGCAGGAAAATGTCTGTAAAATTGGGTCCGAACATTTTCCGGAGTTTCACATATCAATAATGCAGCAGGAGATTGTCCAGGTCAGTCACGTTCACGACAGGAAAATTCTGCATCTCAAGGCCCAACAGAAAAATTCATTCAAGCCAGACCAAACTGCACCCACTCAGATCCATCAATTATTTTTCTCGGAAATAAGTGAAAATGTCCGAACACGAACAAGAAGGCAAAAGAAAATTCCTAGATCCGCCCCTTTGTCCGGATCTGCGCCAAATTTAACGGGTTCTTTCTTGGCCCTGTCAAGTTTCATGTAAATCCGTTCAGTAGTCTTTGTGTAACCCTGCTGACAAACCAACATACTGTATAAACAAACAGACAGGGTTTAAACATTAATTCCTTGGCAGAGGTAAAAAATATAGTGCCAAGTTTACTCAACACCACAAAAGGACCCGTCAAAGACGAGCGTTCCCATTTCCTGTACCTTCCGTCTACGTGGAGTATCCGTGTCTCCACCGCCATGGGTCAACATCAAGTGCGATTCTGTCCCCCAGGTCCCAGTGATGTCCACATTCACTGGCTAATAAACGGACACAGTCTGGACACCCCCATAATGGAGTACCGCCAGCCGGTGGGTCAGAGAGAGGTGCTCGTGAGCAGTTGGCTCCGAGAGGGGCCGCTGATCAAGGACGCCCGTTACCAATGTGTCGCTGAGGCCAGCACAGGGAATGACATGTCTGAGGTGGACCTCCGCCTCACTATTGGAGGTATCTGGTGTTGAGTGGCTCTAATGATGTCCGGTGTGCAGAGTATTATGGTTTTTTGAGTATTAAAAACCAAATCATTAAATAAAATGTGATCACTTAAGGCATGACGAGTGATAATGGAACAGGGTGCCAAGACTAGGCCCTTGGATTTTGGTTGTATAGTTCTCCTCAGATGGATTTGTTTAATGGTTTACATCCATAAAAGATGTGGTTGTTCGACAGATGAGGAGAGCATTCCATCCAGGGATTTGAACCAGTGGAGAGGAGCACTCACAGAGCATGAGCAGCTGCTAAAAAGATGGGAAAAGGCCTGGGTACGTCTATGTTCTCGCATGTTGAGTGAGTGTGCTTTCTCCCAGTCGCTGAAACGGTATTATGCAGTTGGCCGGGTCGACTTGCATCACACGCGCTGGTTTTAACCCGCTCTGCATGTTTGGCTCCAGCTAAGTGGTTTGAACTCTCGTCTTTGAACTCTCACTAGAGAAGTGCAAAGTCCAGATTTACTGGGCCAGTGGAGAATAACTTGGAGCACAAAGCTACAGGCAGCCAGTGCTTTCATTTCCACGAAATTAAGAGTTTTAGTGTTTGGTGATTTTTATCCTGCAGCGTGTTTTCCACTGTGTGAATAAAGGTGTTTGCACTCAATGAGCTAATTCAATTACCAGCAGTTTATGCAGCTTTTTTTAACCATTTAACCTTAATGCATTTAACTGACAACATTCTGTCCCACATGATCTATTAATCACATTCAGCTCATCATATTGTGGATAATGCAGCACTCATGCTCCACAAGGATCACAAGTTAGATTCATTCCAAAAATCCATGCACAGGTCATGTGACATGAAGTTTTTTTTTTTGTGAACAAATCTTTATTGCTTCCAGTGCAAAAATGACACATACACATTATCTTATCATATTTAATAGTGGTAGTACATTATTCCTCCTATTATTATAGATAGATATTTCCCTCCTTTTGGTTGAGTTTTTACTTTGATTGCATTTGTACTACTTGCATGTTTTAAGGCAGTTGGACCAGTAAAAACAATTAAGTTCCCCCCCCTGCTTAACAGTTTGGTTTGGTGAATTAGTTTAGCTCTAGCCTGATAATTAGGCTGAATCAGTCTATATTTCTTTAATATTTACTTCCTGATCTACTTGTACAGTACAGCTCTGCTCCTCCCTCCACAGGACAGCTGTGACGGCCACTGAGCTCCGTGAAGACGCAGTGAGCTTCACTCGTGTGGGCTGAATCTAGGTGTGAACATGGTCCTCAGCCCAGGTGGAGCATGCTTTTGACACTGACACCATCATAAACAGCTACAATACACAAAGATTGTCCCAGTGTCACTTCTTGTGTAGGAGTTTGATGGACAATGAAGCAAAGAATTTACACCTGCCTCCTGCAGGGGCTCACCTGCTCGTGATGATGGACGGGTGCTGGGACTCCTAACCCAAACCTGGCGAGGAGACGGAGCTCATTGGTGGACTCGATCTGGGGACGTGTGGGCTGCCTTCCCACCAAAGATGCATTTATTTTTATTTTCATTAATGTAATGAACGTCCTGAAAGCAGCACTTGTATGGAACAGATGGTATATGAGGGAAGCTGATAAATATATGTACATGATGTAGCATCTGTGGCAGATCAGGCCTGTTCATAGTGAGTTATTTATGATGTTTGTACCTTCCAACGCCTGTTTGGTCCTTCACAGTTACAGTGTGAATGTGTCCCTTGAGATGATAGTGTCTTTAACCTTTATTGGACATATTGGATAGTCGAGGCCCAGGCTTATTCAAAGGATTCAATCCCAGGAATAGACCGGGTTACTGTGAAAAGTCTTTTCAAGCACAGTTAGAATAGCTCTTATGTTTGACATTTAGATAGAGGATATCACCATATATGGAATTCAGATAAAACCACAGCATCCAAAAGGAATTTATTCCCACACTCTTTGTCTGTAGTCAGTGTTTCTTCAATTAAAACTGAGTATTTGAAACAGAATTAAATGGGGAGAGTTTTATTGATGCTTATATTGGTTTAAACGTCATTACGGCTCATTTTTGTCTGAACATGTTTCATCTGTTGGTTCAACAATTTAAATGTAAGACTTTTAAAGACCATTTTAAGACCAAGACAGATGAAATTTAAGACCGACATCAAATGCGACAGATATGAAGGAATATCAGAGTCCCAGAATTATTTACACCTTCCCATAATGGAAGATAAGGTGAAGTAGCCTGGTAGAGAATAACACTTGAAACACATGCATGCCGGCAAAAACATTTCTCTTACAAAAACAAAATTTGAAAGCATGATGGAAGCAGCGTTACATGAACATTGATATGACAATGACCTGGCTAAAAGTATTTAAGCCCTACTTTTAAATATTTTAAAGAATTTCAAGGTCTAAGATTCAGATAGTGAAAACTTCTTTTAGACATTTTAAGACCCAGCGCAAACCCTGTATTAATCCTGCAGGATCGAACTAGAGTGGTAGAGTGATACATCAGCTTTTTTCCACAGGAATACTCTACCATCTGAATTATTAACCAAACACTTCTATTTTAAAGCCAGTTGTTCATTTACAGAGGTTACAACTGATTCTTTGACTGTAGAGATACAGCTTTGACCAAATGGACCAAAACGTGTGATGAGTTAACGAAGAATGATTAAATAAAACAGCTACCCTTTAAATATAAAAAATATATGCAAACTGTGAAACTGAAAAAAAAATATGGTTCTGTAAATCTCAGCAATAGTGTGCCATCTACCACAAGTGGATCCACAGCACCCTCTTGTGACCAAAGAAAGGATCACAACAGAAAAAAAGGAGAAAAACATGGTGTGGATAGGTCATTGTTTATCAAATAGGCCGTGATTGATGTGTTACAGCAGCAAAGGTATCTAAATATTTTAATGTCAATCAAGTTTTTTTCAGTAAACATGGTCTGACAGCGACCATGACAATCTCCAGTCAGTAACAATAATACAAGAAAAAGCAGCATTATGCGAGAGTATTTTCCATTTGCATCATCCACACATGTCCTGGTGCTGACACAAAGTCACATGACAGTTCTCTTCCTGCTGATTCCATGAAATCAATTATGGTCGACACAGACGAATGCAAACTCCTCACCATGCACAGATCAGAAACAGACGTATCATGCAGATTGCAGCTAAGATGGCAAATCAGACATTAGTGTGTAGTGTTGTTTGACAGCCGTGGAACCAGTTGGATACGATGCACTGAGTAACAGTTGACGTCCATGACTCTGTACAAACTGTGCTCTTTGGCTGCGAAGGTACAACTTATGCAGAGCAGACAATAACTAGTGTCAGCGGGATCATGTCAGTGGTTTGGTAGAGGTCTTCTGAAGAGGAGGATGTGCGGCTCTGAAAGTAAAATGAAACAAACAAGTCACTGCAATTCTTATCAGGACACGTCACTTTTCTGGAAATGTAGTTGTCAACATCTGCCGACACGTTTTTCTAGCTTCAAAGTGGTTAACGTATACACATTAACATTTCTTTTGCTATACTGAGGACAAACGTTTAATCTGAATTTCTTTTTTTATTTCGGTGAAAGTACCTTGTTTAGAGCAAACAATAAGTGCATTTGCATTTGAAAGGGGAGCCAACACCATGGAGCATGAGGGAGTAATAACATACAGTACCTGGTTTATGAACCATGTAGTGGACCCATCCTTGGGACTGCTGCACTCCCAGTTGTCTCCACTCGTCCTCGGACATCAGGTGCGATCTCGGAACATATTGAATCATTTTCCGAGGCAGGACAACATGTCTGATGAAATTAGAAAGTGAAACTGGTGGTGACAGACTCAGTGTCAATGTGCTGCAAGGTTTGACACACACTCATTACAATGCAGCCATATCTATATCATATGCACAAATCTTGACAGGTTTTTTGATTGTAAGCCTCCAAATATGCATGTATGCACTTTGCACATTTAAATGTCCTTGCACCATATCTTAAAAATCACAGCGAAACCAAGTTTGTAAAAGCTACAAACATGACTGACATAGTATGTAATTCCCGCTTTTTGTTTGTATGGAGTTTGCAATTTGATTTAATACGATAACCCGGCAATAGGTCATGGTTTTGTGACATTTTAATCGTGTTCAGGTTTTGTTATTTAACAGGTTAATAATAACAGAAAGATGTTGACCACCTAAATATACAGGTTGTAATTAAACCAAAGTGTTGTCTCTGTAATGAATTGCATTATTTACAAAATTTTAGATTGAAACTAAACATTCAATATCTAGATTAAAGATTTAGAATTAACATTTAGATTAAACACCTAACATTAAGATGAAATATGTACTGCCCCCTGAGGCCGGAATGTAGACAACACTCGGAGAACAGCAGTTTCAGTGCTCAGTGGTTGTTTTCCCCCCAAAGGCCACAAGGGGCAACAACAACAACCCAGTTCCACACTTACTCGTGCAGTAACTTCATCAAGCGACACAACGTAAAGGTGAAATTTATACTTTTTACTTACAACTTTTAATCCTAGTTTCCGTGTTGACAAAGGGTCAGAAGAAAGAAAAGACGAAGACTAACTCGTGCTTATGGCAAATCACGTCTAGTTCAACCATAGACAGTATATAAAAAGAGGTCAACGCACAGAAGTTAAACAGGCTGACAGGTAGCTAGCTTGTAGCGTAGCAGTACGTAAGAAAGTTCGTGTTGCTCACCTGTACTCATAATGCTCGTCACTGTACCTGTCCGAATAACATATTTGGTTGCGAGACATATTTTCAGTTGAAGTCTAATTAGTCAAAAAACATTAACACGCAAACAAAACTGACAGCATGACCCACATGTAGCGTGTTTGCGTGCAAATTGCCCTAAAGCGGATTGGACGATTTAAGTCATGTGACCTCGAAACTTGCTTCAGGTCATTTTATTTATAAAAAGAATCATGGCAGCATAATCATGCAAACATATTTAAACATGTTTGATATCAATAATTTATCACAATAAATGTCACGTTAATATTTATTTTTTAAGACAGATTTTGGCTCCTCAGTAAAGGTTGTGGTTTTTAACTCCTCTTTATGAATGACAAACAAAACATTTGACTAATCTGAGGTAGATCGATTATGTGTTATACTTCCTCACGCTGCTTGCACATAAATAAACAATAAATTTATGTTTTGAATATTTATTGCTATTCATCAAACTTTCATGGTCCTATTTATGGATATCGTTTTATTTCCCAGCCCAGGTTTATCCAGATACGAGAAAGAGATCGTGAAAGGGAATTGCATCATAATAATCAGTTTTACTAATTCAATACATTAAACAGAGGAAGTCCTTTTAATAATAAAAATAAATAACCTTTTTCCTGTCAGCGCTGCTGTAATATTAATTATAATTTGTTGAATTACTTTTCTAGAGCTGCTCTTTGTTTAGCTGGTTTCCTGAAGTGGCTTGGATAGCATAGGTTAGAGGGTCTACAGACACAAACACACTCATGCATATTGATCCTCTTGTGCCTCCGCCGCTTCTTCAATGAACCATTCACAGAAAGCTCAGATGATGCCCGCCTTCGACAAGATTATGAAAATGAGCTCTCGAGGCTTTAGATGTTATTGTCCCTATAAAAAGCGTACGTTGTAGGTCATAAATAAATTATAATTTTTTTGTTTAGTGAGTGAAAACCAAAGAGAAAGATAAAAAATTGTATTATTAGCACTGTGTCTACATTTTCATCATTTCAATATCTCGAGTATTGGGGCCAGGAATAATAAGACAGTAGTTGAAGACTTTTTTCCCCCATTTTTCTAGAATAAAATTGAAACCCCAAGAAAAAAGTTCAAATGTTGAGAATAAAATATGACTAAACCATTTTTTCTTACACCCTATTGAATCAGAGAAGTGTGTTCCATCTTTCCAAGCTTGTGTGATTTCTATGAACTTATAGTTTTCAAAGCAACCTCCTCAAATAACTAATACTGACTACCACACTGTGTTTATGTGTTAAAACAGAAATAATTTACAATAGTAACAATAAGTACAATTTCATCAATATCATCTATACAGAGGTTTTTGTAGAGAAAGCAACATCTGCTAACATTAGTAATTATGTTGAAATTAAATGTATTCTTGAAAAACAAGATTTATTCTAGACCATTTGACAAATTTCTTCACATTTCAACTTTATTCTCGAAATACAGATGGACAAAAAATATTCCCCCTCTCATTGTTTTATGCCTGGTCCTTATACTTATACTTATACTATTCCATATCACCCCCTGGACATTGTATTTGTATTTGTAAGACTTGAACCTGCAATAACAGTATTTCGCCACTGGGGGGCAGCAGAAAACATTTCTAAACCCAAAAATTGACAAATCACCTTTTTCAGTTAAAATGAGAATCTTGTTACTAAACTGTTGCTCTCGTTATGCTCCCAGCGGTTTAAGAGCCAAATGATAATTTATTAAGGAGTTGTAAGACCAATACTCACTCTCTGATTTCAGTGAAATCTAAAACATTTTCAGACTCCAGAGAATACATTTCAAATAGCCTCAAAGAAAACAGCCTTTTCAAAATATATTTGGTATGAAATTGTGATAATGATACAACTTCCCCAAGTGTATTAATCGCTTGTACATCATGTCCATGTTTTATTTTGACTATTAAAATTCTCATTAAATATTACAAACCTAAATCATGAACCAAATCTCTGGAGCTGCTTGTGTGTAATGCTTAAAAAAGGTAAACGAAAATGTTCACATATAACCCGTTGTTGGTGTCTGCCCTTTCTGTAACATTGGTTATTTTGCTTGTCGCTCGTCTTAAAATAACTCTTTGCTTTTTTGAATGTTTTTGGTAACCTGGCAACTGTAGTCAAGTGGAGATGTGTCTGCTGCGTTCCTCGCCAACCGATGCTCTTTTCCTCTGTCTCTTTCTCATTTGCACTTAATGTATGGCTATAAGTGAGAAAGAACACTTGTATTAAATCACACATAGTCACAGTGAAACTTACTTAGAAAGATTTTTTTTCACATCTATTACATTCAATGAACTTTGGATGTTTATCTGAATGACTTATATTTATCTTTTGTGTGGCCCTTCTTTGTTAATTCACGCTTTATGAATTGGTGGAAGCAGCGTTTCCCCACACAATTCATTCAGTCTATGGCAATAGCCGGGGGTGCACGTGCACGAACGTCACCCTCACGTGCAACAAATTCACTAATGTGACACGCACACACAAGAGTGAAAGACAACTTATCACATGAGAGAGAGAACTGCACTGCATGCAAAACTGCAGCTGAAATTATGAGGTCTGACTGTCTGCATGCATGGACAGTAGCAACTTTACGGACGATAGCATGAGCGAGCACTTGACAAATAGGGCTGTGCACAACCACACCATGCAGCCATGGAGCAAAGTTAGAGGTCTTTAATGTTATTATGAGAAGTGTACATTTTTTTTTTGTCTATTATGAAATTGGAGAAATCGCAGTCCAGAAAAATAATGGGTTATACTAGTGGCAAATACATTAATGTTTCTTTACATTTGAAAGCATTGCAAAACATGTCAATCACCTGCTACCTAGTCACCAGTTTAATGTATTTGGAGAAGAGGAGTCCAGGATTATTGGAATCCTTTAATTCTTTATCATGAGCAGGCTGGTCAGATCCCTTATTTATTATTTATTTTTCGCTTTATGCTTTGTGACGTGTCCACAAATGGACCCTACCATCATACAATAATCTTCCAATAAGCAGCCATCATAGTCTTGCATTTCAGATATTCCAGATATAACCACCCTTTTCCATTCAGCTCGGCCTCCTTGTGTTTCTTTCAACAGTGGCGGGGAGATGGCAGGTGGGCCTCCTGTGTCTCGGGATCTCGGCCTCATACTGGACACCTGCTTACAGAGGAGGACGTGGACGTGTGAGCAGAGCTTTTTTCGCCTCTGTCCCAATGGCTACACGGTATGAAGATAGATAACACAGCCCAATCTGTCCTTCTAAGGTATTCTGCGGACCTATCTCACTTCCACATTTACACGGCAGAGCGAAGGCATAGGTGAAAGTATTTCAATACTTTTACGCTTTACATTTCATATATTATACCCTCTGAAAAACAGTGTGTAATATATAAAACGAGGAAAAGGAAGATTCCTCTACAACAGAAGAAAGAATAAGAAATAAAAATATAAAGAAAGAAATATGAAAAACTGATTGTTAGGACCATTTAAAAAAAGCTTTATAGAAAATAATAAAGCGGCAACAAATACATATGAAAGAGAATTTTTTCCTTATTGAAGTAATATTTATTTTCTCCGATGGCAAGTTAATAATGTAATATAATATAATGAAGATGACAAATACTTGCTTTCCCATTATTGTCTGCTGATAATTGAACCTGTGTATTAGGTGAAGAATGATCACTATCTCGTAGATGTGAGTCTTGGAGGGTTATATGTTTTAAATAGACAATAGTTCCAACTTTTATTTTTTTCGAGCTTCGAATTCAAATCTAAAATCATAAAATGTTGCAATAATTGTGGTTAGATGCTAATTCTGCTTTTTTTATTCACAAATAATGTTCTGAAAAGCAAAATACATGTGTTGTCCTTGTGTGTTTGTACTATTTGTCCTTATACACATAAACAGTAAATTGTTAATTAAATGTGTGGGTGGTTAACTGTTTACATGAATGTGATTATAAAAAAAAAATTTAAAAAATGGTAATGGTGGCGGTCAAAATCACGGGGGTGGCATTTTCATTTCTATTTTCCATCCTGGATCATTTTTCGGATTTATTATCCTTTGAACAGCTCGTGATCATTTCAAAATCACGCAAACATCTCAAATCTGACCACGTGCCCAGCGTTTTAAAGGATATTGAGGAGAAAACAGAACGTACACCTGCATTTGAAATGGTCTCTTCCACTATTCTGCAAGCCTCCCCTGAATGAGTCATCCAGCTGGCTCCTCATTGGACAAGACCATGCCATCCCTAGGGATTGCCTTGCAGAGGTAGAAAGGCCTTGCTTCCATTCACAGAAACATTGGTATGCCAGCCTGCTATTTCATTCACATAAAAGACTAAATATTGCATGATTGTTTTTTCTCGTCTTCTGCCCTTTTTCTCCTTTGTCTCTTCGCCTCCTCCTTTGATTTGCGAGGGCCTGCCCGTTCTTCCTCCCTTGCTTTTGTGTTTGCCTTTGTTTCTGAGGAGAGAAGGCAGACGTGCTGTCTTTTTTTTCTCTTTTTTTTTTTCTGTATTTGCCAGGCAGGAAAGAGAGATGTTGGGAGGGACTGCAGTGCGAAATCTGCAGCAGAGAGCGGAAGCTGCTTGTGAATGAGTGTCAGTCTTTCAGCTTGGCTATATGCTCCTGAGGACATTTTTTACATGAATGGTGTCTGGCTGTCTGCTTTCCGCTACCACGGAGACAAAGATGCTTTGCTGCCGCTGCTGATGCTGATGCTGATGCTGATGCTGATGCTGATGCTGCTGCTGCTGCCGGGCTTTATCTGTTATCCTTTCGCTTGTTTCATTGACTCATCTGCCTGAGAAACATGTCGTTCGTTCTGTGTCGTTTTAGATGGTTTCATTCACGTTGTTCAACCAGGACCGACTACTGGATATTTTAGACAAGTTGTGAATCTGCTTCTGCTTCCTTTTAGTGGAACTGAATTTTCCGTTCCTTTGTTGCTGGTAGAGATTTAGTGTCCATGTTTGATAAATGGTGCCAAAACAGCTTTATGTCAAAAGAAATATTTATTCTTCTTGCATTATTGGACGCATGTTAATATGTTAGAAACAGCTATAATGAGACTATTATCTAGTTTTCTGAAACCTGATAGCAGGAGTGATGTCTACCTATATTCTGCAGCTGTTATAAAATTAACATAGACATTATATTAATGATGTTGCAAATTTCATGCTAAGATTTTACTTTATTGCATCTTTCAATGATTTACAGAGGTTTCTTTGTTCCTTCTAAAGAAAATGACGTCCTTATGATAAACTGAAATGTTGTTTTCATATTTTTTGTTAGAGAAGCTTTTCTGTCACTGTGGTTATAGCTGTCAGTTACTTATTTCACTTAATTTATTATCAATTCTTTGATTAATTTATTATTTTTGTGTTTTTCATCCTAATATCATAACTTTTATCAGTTCGTCCATCCATTTTTATAGGACATAAATTGTTGGACATACATAAAATAATGCAAATTATTATAAACGATCATTTTACTGTGTTAAATAATCCAGCTACCTCTCATTCTTTGTTTCCCTCTCTTGGTAAAACAAATACGAGGGAAAGAATTTCATTAAATTAATATCAGACAGGGGAATTTAAAAATTGATTGATTCTAGTGTGCTGTAAGTGGGAGGTTTTTTTTCCCTCTCCCTCCAACAGGAAGTGATTTGCAGTGTTCAGCAAGCCTTTTGTTGAGAAGGTTTTCTCAGATCAGTGACTCATGCTTTAGCTCTGAGCCGGCAAGCAGGCAGGCAAGCAGCAGCAGTCAGTAGAGAGTATTTTTCTCCTCCCTCGCAGCATCCGTGATCAGCAACAACATAGATCTTTCTCTGTTCTCTCACTTTTTGGATTTTTTTTTTTAGGCTAGAGATCGGCAGCGGCAGCAGCAGCATCCCCACTGGAAACCAAACAAGCTGCACCACAACACTGGCAGAGACCTTTTTTTCCTCCTCTCCATCCTTTCTTCCTCTGCCTCACTGTTGTGTTTTCATGGATTGTGTCTGTATATTTCCTTTTTACGGATCAGATTGCAGCTCTGGATTTTACTGACAGCAGATTGGAGTGTGGTGACAGCAGCAGCAGCAGCAGCAGCAGCAGCAGCAGCGGTCCAACACAACCGCCACTGTAACCTCAGCAGAGAAAATTACAGTCAGGTGGCCTGTGATTGCTAAAAGGCGTTTGCTGCCTGTACCGCTGCTGCTATGTCACAGGAGAGGGTAATCAGCGCGGCTCAGCCACGTCTGCCAGCACACTTGTGAGAGAGGCAGGCTGTGCGTGTCGGTTGGTGGAGAGAGGGGAGAGAGCAAGAGAGAGAAGGGTATGCTTCACCGTACCAAATACAACCGCTTCAGGAATGAGTCAGTAACATCTGTCGATGATCTTCTCCACGGCCTGTCCATGAATCCCAAGGTCTCGGCTACCCCCCAGTCTGCAGCCGAGACATCTTACACACCCCCGACTGAGCTCCAGTCCTCCACCACCACCACCACCGCTCCCAGCACTGCCACCGGCCACGGGTCTGACCACCTGGAAGATGGAGGCACCCTCTGCACCCTCATCAACAAGGTGTCCAGCCTGAAATTCAGCAACTCAGGCAGCTTGCTGGGCATCAAGGGTCTGCCCTCGGCTGTCAAGGACCTGGCTGTGTCTAAGCTGCAGGGGGGTGGGGGATCCGGCCCAGGCAGCTCCGGTGGCCCGAGCCCCAGTGCGGCATCAACAGCAGCGGCGGCAGTCTCTGGCGTGGGCGGCTCTCTGTGCAGCTTGGCCTCCCATTCGACCCCCTGCTCGCAGCCGGAGACAGCTGTCAGCATGAGCAAGAAGAGCAGGCTGGATGAGCTCCAGCCCGGTGGAGAGGACTGGAATTCAGGTGGAGGTGGTGGACTGGTGAGCAAACCCTCCAGAGGATGGCTACACTCGAGCGAGAAGATCTCTGGTCCAGGGGTGACATACATTGTGAAGGTTGGTGGTCTCTAGTCACCCTGTCATTTGTGTTTTTCTCCTCTTCCTCTTTTCTCCTCTTTTCTTACCACGTCTCTCATTTGTTCTAAAGACGCATGCATAGCTACCTACATGTTGGGTTTAAAGAAGAGATAATGTCGAACATAATAACATGCTCTTGAGTGGGTGTATGTAGGCAGGCTACAGCAGAAGGCTGAGCGAAGGAGGAGCGACCAGAAACCAGACATTGAATAATTTAGAAAACAGAGAAGGTCAGCATTGGAGAAAAGTGAAGGAACAACCCAAGATGTCAAAATATTAACAGCGATCATTTCCATTTATATTTCTGTTTTGTGTATGTGGAGCCACAGCGTTATGCTTTTGTAACCATAGTGATAGTGTTATTTCTGTACATCCGCATGAGCTCTATGGCTGTTTCAGCTCAGGGATGGAAGACGTACAGAGCATGTTTGTCTCATCACATCCGCACCTCACGTCGATGCCGTTCAGCCATCGTACATCATTTAAAGGAGCACAAGTTGGCGCATAACTACGAGAGCTGTGAATGTCATCATGCCGGCAATGAGTCACTAGCATGAGGAGTGATGATGCTGAGCCCCGCGCTCCTCAAGGTGTGAAGTGAATCAAGAAAACGGAGCAAACCATTTTCAAATTGAACATCTACCAATGTTTTCTTATTGTCTTCTTTTTATTGAAGCAGCACTTTAAACACAAAAAAGTTTTTGCTTTTCTGTGCTGGATGAGTGCAGTAAACAGAGATGCCTCGTTTTGTAATTTCCAAATCGAGTTAGCCAGTGGGATTGGCATCATATGACACTTACTACAACTTCCCTGAACAAAGCACCACAGTATCTGTGACCAGTGTGACATTCCATTAACTGCATTAAGGCAGGGAGCGCTTATTTGTCCAGTCAATGCTGCTGAAAGCGTCCACACTGCGAGAGGGGAAATGGGTCCAGTCCGTGCTCCCCCGCCTCCCCCCTGCTCTCCCTGTGGTTTGAGTCCTGTGTGTATTGAGTTCAAAATGGTGTTCTGCTCACAGCACTTTCAATTAGCGTCATGTGGTCACTCCTCGCACATCATGTGCCATTACTGTAACAGGACATTGATCGACAGTGACATTGTTTACACTCACGCTTTCAGCTCATGGTAGCTATTTGTTTATGTCGAAAACCGATAATTCACACAAGACTTTTGAAGTACATTCGTTGCAACGATTCTCTTAATGTAATTTCATAGCATCATTACTTTATTTCGATCTGAGCATATTTGATAGGGCTTTCTCATTGTTAAAATGTTAAATATACAAAATAGACATAGATGAGCATGTATGTTGCAATTTATGCTATTAAATGAGGTGTTCATTGCAATAATAGGATAATAGGAATAAATAAAAATATGTAAAATGCATTAAATCTGTTGCTGCAGAACAAGCTGTGAAGACATTGACATTAAACCATTTTGTACAGATGCTATTGCGATCTTGTTATCAAATAGTAGCCTGTTATTTACATCCAGCTGACAGAGAGCAACATTAGCATTTATTTGGAGACTCGTATCTGGACATCTGCTGTAAGTAAGTGCAAGATTAAATCCCATTGTCGCTCTGCTTTGGTCTCCACCGTATCCTGAGGGAAATATCTGGTTCCTCAGCTAACTTGTGTTTGTACTAGGCAGGTGTTGCAGTGGAGTTTAAGAGTTTTTTTTGGCTGAAAAAGATTGCCTGTTATTTATATCCAGCAGATACAATATTATATCATTCTGTTTCCGGACACCTGCTTATTATATGAGCAATATTCACTTTCTTTTTAGCTCTGCTTTGGTCTCAGCATATCCTTTTTTTTTTTTTTAGCTGAATGAGTTGCTTGCTGCAGTTGGAAACTAAACTTTGAGAGCGATAGGAGTGAAACAAAACAGTAACTTTACAGGCTGGAGAAACACACTAATCCACCCATTTCACAGACTAGTATACATGTGATCTATTATTAATAAAAAATATTAAGTATCTGAACTATTATGACAATATTTGTATTGTTTAGTATGTTGTTGTTACTTACGGCACATTCAAATCCATGTCCATCATATTTAATGGTGCAGATTTTCGCATATTTAGTATGTACTTTGTAGACTGTGCAGAACAGTACAGAGCCATGTAAAGTAACTAAGTGCATAACACGTCATGTCGTGGTGACATGTTTTGTTTTAAATGTGACTAGAGTGAAATTGAATGATATGGAAGCCATTTTTCACATCTGTTTATGGACCTCATATGCACTTGAGCTTTAAATGTAATCTTTTAGAGGTTGTTCTTCGGAACTGCAGCCTCCCATTGATTTTGACAATTAATCTGTAGTTTACTTTTTCTTTGTAAATCGTGTTCTTGTTTGGGTGTTGTATAGCATGAGAGAAGACAAGTGTCTATGTTATGATCAGAATATTGTCTCTAACAGTTCTGACACTGTTGTTGACCCTGCTGAATTGTGCACTTCACGCTCACTGTTCTAAGAATAGAGAACATTAAAAATGTCACATTGACAAAAGGCTATTTGTTTTCTGGTACTTGCGAAACGCTCACTGGTGAGCAGAGGCCTCCCTAAGTGAAAGTTATGACTTTAATAAGTTTTTTTTCCTGAAAGGGAAACGTTTGTGTGTCTGGACGTCTGTTTTGTTTACAGCAGGATTACGAATGTGATTGTCGTAACGATAAGAACTCATCAGCACAAAATGTTCCCAGTCTGTGCAATATTAATTAGTAGAGGCGTTGTAATGTGAGTAGGTGGTCTGCGCTGAAGATGGTTTTATGGGATTGGAGGACGACAGTCATCTCATGTGGCACAGTAACACACTGATGCAGTTTACAAATCATATTATGACGTACAAGCATTGACTTGATTTTTTTTCCTTCCAACTTTGCATCCACTTTATGTCAGACCTTGGCTTCGTGAACTCCCACAGGATGTTTCTATTTTTAATTAGAAACTAGAAAACAATGACAACGGCAGGTTTATGAAAACACATTTGCACATTTTATACAGGTGTAAGTCTTTTTCAGACTTTATTTACATGAGCATATGAAGGAGAATAACCAATAATGGCTAATTTAATATTCAGTCTCGTCCCTGACATGTGCATTTATAAGATCATTGTTTAAAATATTTTTTACTTAATATGTTTTGTGTGTTTTTGTGGCAATATTTAATTCAGTGATTCATGCTACAAAATAATGTTAATAATGGCAGTCAGAAAGTGACCAGCTGGTATGGGTACATTTAAAAAAAACTGATATTAGAAGAACTAGATAACAAAGATGAAAATAAAAATCACCTGGTGCATAAGCCAGAAAGGTTTTCTAGCTGCTGTTGTTTTAATTCAATGAGATTCAGTTGGAAACTCAAACAAATCTGTTGTGGATTTTTCTGTACATTATGATAAGCTAGACATGAAAATGTGAATATTACGATATTACGATCCTATTGAATATTTATTTCACACTTATTTCACTCTTGTTTTCCAGTATCTGGGCTGTATAGAAGTTCTTCGGTCAATGAGATCGCTGGATTTCACCACAAGGTCACAAATAACAAGGTACGTTCACACTGAATGTAGTTTTCTAACGTTTCACAGTAATTTAAGACAATATGTGCTTTTGTTTGTCCGTTTCTAAATCTCTAAATAGGAACATTCCGAATTAAAAACCAGGTTGAGATTTTTTAAGAGCCACTAATGGTCATACATACATTTTTCTTGTTACAGTACTTTTAAATTAATAGTCATATGATACTTATAGTGGTACTTTAAGTAGTTTAACATGACTGTCCCGCAATTTAAGCCTCCAGGAAAACAATAATGTAATTATAATCTGTAAATGAGTAAATGGGATATTTAATGAATAGGTTAAATTTAATTCCTTCACTCTCTACTGAGTAGAACTGTCTATATGTTTATGTTTATAAATACTTTAGTTTCAGTACTTTACAAATACTTTAGTAGTTTAAATCACAAAAACATGTAATTTAAAATGATATTAAAATTAGTTGTATCTTGTTTGAAATACGACTTTCTGCACCTTGTTACTTCACTAAAGTCAGTTGGCATCTTTCCATGTAAATTACACTAGCGATAATTAGTACATTAGCAGGAAATTAGTTTAAACAAAGTCTGTATTAGTCTACATATAGGTTTCCTCTTATCGCAATTTGTTTGCATGGAAACATCTGTGGGTCTGTGTGTCTCTTTAATGTCATTGACCAATGTGCAGTGAGGCAAAGGCTGATAGTGAATCGGTTTGTGTCATGTCTACTTTTCTGCTTGACACACAGTGGCCCAATCTCTTTCTCTTTTTCTCTCTCTCTCTCACATATCTGTGATCACTGTTTGTGAAAGACAGAGAGCGAGAGAGACAAACTGACAGAGAAACCTATGTCTCATTCTATTGCTATTATTAGATTTCTGCGTTTCTAAAAGAACCCGCTGCTCTGCATGATTTATCCAAAAGATACACAAATTAACATTTTTGTTTCTGTCATGAAACCATCGTCTTAGAGGGAAATCTGACTTCTTGTATCAAATCAACTGAATCTTTAAGCCAATGTTCTGATCCTCGTGTTTTAGTCTTTCATATAAAAATGACAGCATGGTTATGTTATAGCGACAGCAGAATAAAATGGATAACTTATCTTAGGGACAGTTTTAGATTTCACTATCTGATGTGCAACACTCTATACCAGACACAGTTAGCTGGTTTCTAGAGGTCCATTGTATTTAACTAGTCCACATGGTGTCTTATATATACTCTTATATTCTAAGTCCTGTCTCCGGCCCCCTGTGGCCATCTTATGTAACAGCCTATAGAGTTGAGGGATACCATAAATGTGGTTTTTTTTGTCTGTTCTCTATTTTAAATATTAATTAATCTAATTATAATAAAGGCATATTCTGTATTATGATGGAAACAAAATCAAAACAGATTGCAACACCAGCAAATTTATCAATACATTCACAAATCATTTCCCTCCAAAAGTGAGTGAAGTGGAGGTCCTTACAGAAATTTAGAGGCCGAAATACCCTCAATATTTTTATTTAGCTTATCTACAATTAATTTCTCGCTTTGTAAAATTTGTGATAACCAATCAAGTGCTAATATCGGTCTGTAGGTCTTGAATGAAATCTCTCAAAATTTGTTGCTGATATTCATGGTCTCCAGAGGATGAATCCTACTGACAGTATTAATCCTCTGTCTAGTCACCATGAGGTTGACATTAAGTGAAATGTATTTATGTTAATGTTACCTGCAGGATGAACTGTAATCATTTGGATGATGCACCATCGTTAGGTCAAAATTATATCAAAATTATATCCAATACTTTATGACCAAATACCTGCAAAACAAATGGTAGTATGCAATGGCCTCAGTTGTGCTAATTAGCTTATTTCAGTATACTAAACATGCTAAACTAAGATGGTGAACATGCTAAACATTATACCTGTTGCATATCATTGTCACTGTGAGCATGCTGAGGTCAACATTTACAGCCTCTCAGAGCCACTAGCATGACACTACACTCTTGAATGTTGCTCCTGCCAAGACAACAAAATGCATTTCTTGTCAAAGTGAGTCACACAGTCCAATTTAATGCCAACATAGCTGTGGTGCTTTGGCTGTGTGTGGTCACCATCTTGGCTTCATCTTCCTCTCTCCCTCCCTCCAGGGAAGCCATCAGCCTGGTGTGTGAGGCTGTTCCAGGGACCAAAGGAGCTCTGCGGAAGAGAAAGGTACATGGATGGAGAGGATGGAGGGAGGGATAGAAAGATACAATGAAAAAGAGGAGTCAATGAATGTTGAAATGTAAAGTAGATAGAAAAAGAGGAAGCAGCATTAGAAAGTCATTTATCCTTCTGTGTTCTATATATAGCAGTGTCTATGTAAGTTATTTTTCTCTCAGCCTTCCTTCCTGTTAAATAAGAGGGAGACAGATAGAGAGAGGATGAGAGAGAGAGAGAGAAGCAGAGGAGAAAGGAGAGAGATGAAGAGGTATGGGACTGTATGTGCGTGGGCGTAGCTCCAGCCCACGATGTATTGCACACGGCGCACAGCGCTTAGTGACTCATGTAGTGCACAATATCTGTGATCAGGAGGCTGAGCTGCTGTGTGTGTGTCTGTGTGTGTGCATGTGCATGGTGTGTGTCCACAGCGTGTGAGGAGACTGTCTTAATGTGGGGTGTGAAATGAAGCATTACTTTGCTCTCTAGAGCTTGCTCAAATGTCAGGGAAGAGTATATTACACAGAATCAGCGCCGACTAGTTTCTCCCTCAGAATAGATGTGAGGCGTAAGATAATGTTATTGTGGCAAACACACTTCAGCTTGATGCTGCGAATCCTAAATGGGTTGGGCAACATTTTTCCGCTCTTCTCTTTATTAAAAACACTATTCATAGTATTTTAAGTATTCAAACTTTAACAATCTCCTTTACAGTGTTAGATGAAATTAGCCTGGACCAATCTATGATCAGTACAACCTAAACAACTAGAATGGCACTTAGTTGAACTCATACCTTCGCCAAGAGACCAAAATTCCATTAGGAATCCATATTTAAATCCATTCATCTTTTTATTTGAATCTGCACCAAATTGCACACACTGCCTAAATCTTTTCTTGAAAATCCATGAATTATTGGGAAATTGGTGACAATAGCAAAAAAACACCTCGCAATGTTTAAAAAAGTGAAAAAAATACCTGCACCTCCCCTTTAGTCCAGATCTACAGTAAAATGTAATGGGCTTATTCTTGGTCCATGTCCCTGGTCCATATCCTTCAACCAAGTTTTGCAGTAATAGTCTAGTAGTACTTGCGTAATCTTGCTTTCAAACAAACCAACCAACCAACAAATGGACAGGGGGCGAAAACCTCATTGTTGGAGGTAATACTGTCTTCTCTGTATTCCTTGATTAATAATTGTTAATTGAATGATACCCATAAAAAGACAGTTTCAAATTCCTAGAGAATCAGTTGAGATTAATGCAATTTTTCTAACAATAAAACTGCAAAGATGAGGTAGTTAGCTTAGCTGGCTCCGTACTAAGGTAAAACATTTTTACCCATTACAGCATCATAACTATTTTTTCTTTTTTTAAATGAATGAAACAAATTAATTATTGAGCTTGGAACAGGAATTTCATTGGCTTCGTAAAGAGCCACGTTAGCTGTTTCCCTCTTTAATCTGTATGCTAAGCTAAACTGCCTAGCCGATGGCTACATGTAGCTTCATACAGTATTTAACAGAATTAGAGACATGAGAATGGGATAGATGTTTTTAATTTAGCTTCAGCAAGAAAGTGAATCATTTCCCCAAAACATTTTTTCTTTAAGTTGTACTGTATCTTTGGTAAAATATATTCAGCTTTAATTAGTTTTATTTGTGTCTGTCTATGTCCTCGTCAGCCACCGTCCAAAGCTCTGTCGAGTATCCTGGGCAAGAGCAACCTGCAGTTCGCTGGCATGTCCATCAACCTGAACATTTCCACCAGTAGCCTCAACCTGATGACCCCCGACTGCAAACAGGTCAGTTTGCAAACAAAAACAATGTTCATGATACTACTAGGGCAGTATGACAAAATGACAACATTGTGTAAGATGGTCTTTTGAAAACATCACCCCAAATACTTTTAATGTAGACTGCTGCCATACACAAGTACCACTGAGTCAGGGAAAATGGAGATACTTATAAAAGATTCACTGGAGACGATCACAGAATATGCTCAACAACGTTGCATGGATTGTGTCAATGGTAAAATAACAAGCTGAAAAAAGTGACCAGAAGACTTTTGTTTCTAAAATTAGATCGTCACAATGGAGGAAGTCTTATTTTTAGCTTCTGCGAAGGTGATGAGATTTTTTCTATAAAGAAGGATGTCTTATGTTACGAAAGAGCAGACGCAATAAAAGAGGAAGACAACCAGGAGGACATGACCTCTACGGATGTTACTGGAAATACCAGGGGAAGTTGGCAGCTTGATGATCTTGATGCTCACAACTGTTTTCATCCAGATATTTATGATAGAATTGTTTTTCTTTCTGATCAGTGATTGACTTATTACTCTTTTCCCCCCACTGTCAGTCAAACAGTGTTAAATTAACCCAATAATCCGTAATAATCCGGATCCTACACACAGTAACAGAGTACACAAAGCAGAATAACACTTCCTGACCTGGTCAATCCCTTCACCCTCTTATCCTGATGTCTGAGTTGTACTTTTAGAATCTATCCATTGTTAATAAATACATGTGTGTAGAACCTGTGCAGCATGTTTGCAGAAATGTTGGTTAATTCACATGCACTGTTGCGATTTTACTCCTGACAGATCATTGCCAACCATCACATGCAGTCCATCTCCTTTGCATCAGGAGGAGACCCTGTAAGTGACTCAATGACCTGCGTCTAATTATCTGGCACCATTGTTTTGTGATATATTTGTTAGTTATTACAACAGTTGGAAAATATGTTGTTTATTTTTTCTTTTAGGACACAACAGATTATGTTGCCTATGTAGCAAAGGACCCAGTTAACAGAAGAGGTACGTGTTAATTCCTTCAGTCCCCTGTAGTGTCTCATATCTCACATGCAACATGTTCATTAAAATTTGTTGCTCCGACTCTCTGCAGCGTGTCACATCCTGGAGTGCTCTGACGGACTGGCCCAGGACGTCATCAGCACCATCGGCCAGGCCTTCGACCTTCGCTTTCAGCAGTATCTGCAGTGTCCCTCAAGCAAGCTGTCCTCCACACACGACAGGTACAGTGTTCACAATGCATTCATACAACACGCAAAAAGATCGCACTTTGACTGTAGTGTTGAGATCTCATAATCAAACCATGTTTTTATTTTCCCAGGGTATTAAACGTGGAGGAGTTACCATGGACTGAAGAAGAGGAGGAGTCAGCTGAACATCCGTACTATAACAACATCCCTGGAAAGATGCCCCCACCTGGAGGCTTCATCGATACCCGGCTGACCAATCAGAATGCAGCAGCTGATGGATGCCAGGTAGATAATTCCTTCATCCTTTTTTTCTACAAACTAAGAAGAGTAAACACAAAGTTATACAGATTGATTTCATCCATCATCATCAGAGCTACATGGATCCATGTGGGGCATCAAATCCTGGTGATGGACAAGTCATTTTATTTCACTTTACTGCTTCTTTTGTGTGTATCTATGAAATTTTTAAATGATTATCAGCATACCTTCACTCTTGTGCTGATGTGTGTGACCATGGTTACCAAACTATTTGTACATCTTCTTACGTAGATCGCTATTAAATCACTCTTGAGCAGTTCCCAGTCAGCAGATGGTTTCAATAGTAGTTTAGTGACTCAAAATTATTGTAAAATCAAATTTCTGTGATCACAGTTTGGTTGCTTTCAAATCACAAACAAACCAACCACAGTCCACTTGGAAACACACTGAAATCATCCTCACTCGGTTGCATCCTAAATGAAATGCAATAAATAGGCAAATGTAACAGATTTCCTCAAAATTTTTGCACTATATGTAATTAATATTGTTTATTTTGTAATATCAACTCATGGTTTCCATTTTTTAGTTCAGAAATATTCACTGTGTGTTTGTATGTCATCAGATGGGCCCAGGTTCGGTAGATCAGACATATTACCAGGGGCGGCACTGTGGAGAAAACTGGGGAGATGAAAGAAAGCCCATATTCTTACAACAGGGTAAGAAAAGCCACACTAGCTACATACACATTTGATTTAGCAGAATTTCACCATTGACTGTGGTTGTTTCTCTGAATGTCCAGGATCATTTGACATAAGCAGTCTGCCGGAGAGTAAAGGTCAGGCACCGAAAACAGCCGAGATGCCCATGTACGTGAACACGCAGCAGATTGATGCCCAGGTACTCGCAGTTCTCCAGGCAGAGGCGGAAAATGTGACCAAGGGCATGGCAGCTGCAGCCAAAGAGAGCCCACAGAAGGACCTGTTTGACATGAGTAAGTCTTGTTTTTCACATAATTCAGTGTATTATTTTACTATTTCCCTTTGTAGCTGCAAAGGATTTCAGGCAAAGCAGTTTTGAAGCAAAGTATCAGTGCCTTGACTTCAGAATAACTTTCTAAGGCCATTTTCTAATCAGAGATCTTAATTAAAGGGGATTCCTAGCTTTTGTTTTCTCAGCGATGTCGATGTGGCATTATAATAACATCATGTCACAGTGAAGACAATAGGAGGCCAGTGTCGATGTCAGTGCACCCCCTTTTTTCCTCCCACCTCCAAACTTCAACCTGAGCTTTGCTATTAATATCAGACATGAAAGATAAATTACATGAAGATACTGCATGTATGAAGAAGGCATGACACAAATTACACGCGAGTAGTCATTTGTACAATTCAAAGTGAACTGTTATATGAAATCTAAGTTGTTATTTAATATTGCCCTCCAGAAACACTTTGTTCCTCTTCTAACAAACACCAGCAACTGACGATAAAGTCATTATTCAATCAAATTTGACGCAGTTTCATGCATAACACAGTTCAGAAAAAAGACTTTAATTGATTATGAAACTTATTCAATAAGCCATTCATTGAATAACCATATAATAGATTATATATAGTACTGTTAAATAAAATCTAACTTTTATGATTAGTCATAGACACAAGCATTTTCTCCACTATCATTTGCACTGACTTTGTTAGAGACTATGTAAACAGGTTTAGTGGTTTTGTCTTCTTGGCTTCACACTCGGCTCTTGTTTGATTTTCCTCTAACAGTCCAAAGACAAGCACGAGATAATATGGCGACTTCATATTACTTTGTTTGTTGTGCCTCTGTAACGGGCTGGCAACTGTTTAGCACTGTGTCATCAGCATATCAGTGCATCAGTTTAGAATTAATGACATATAAGGTAAATATAGAAGTGTACTGTATTTACTTACGTATTTTTATAGAAATTGAGTGCATACATTGAGTAAAAGTTTGAGAATATATATTCTTTAAAGGTCTACAATTTCACTTTTAGGCACTCCACTGATAAAGTATACTGCAGTTTAATTCCATACATAATATCCTCATCAGTATGAGCAATATTTCTGGGTTTACAGATCAGTTGTACTGCACTTGATTGTTGTAATGTCATATTTATTTTGTATCCTGAAGAGGATATCAGGGTATTTGTATTACCTCACATGTGTCATGTGTTCATGTGGATTTACAACTGTCACTGTTACATGTCTATAATCAAAGAGGGACTATGAAGCACTAAAAGAAGTATATTTATATATTAAGCGTTTCATCCTTTTCCACTTTGTTTTCAGTCAATACCTCCTTCTGAGGATAGAGGGCTACAGGCTTCAGAAACTCATGGTTTCCTGAACTACATGTTTGTGCAGGTGGAATCACAGTGAGGGATTGTTTTAAACTGTAAACCAAAGGTTTATCACCACAAGACAGAGAGACAGTTTCATTTTGTAGGAGAGGCAGAGGATTATTTTTAAAAATATCTAATAGGTTTGTTTTGGGATTTGTTTGCACTGAGTTGTGCAACATGAGATCACCAGATTTCCTGATTGCCTGGAAGTGACCCTGGATTTTTTTTGGTGAATTTAGAAAAATAAAGTTTTTGTTCACATTCAGTTCAACTCTCAAACACATGCCGGGGACCATTACAATAATTATCCAATTACAATCTTTTCAAAATCATGAAGCAATAACAACCCTGTGATGACCTTTAACTTCCAAGAGATGAGTTACGGCCCATCATACTTTACAAATACTGACTTCTGTACAATGTCAAGTTAAAAACTATGCTGGATATTTCCTTCCTTGCTTAATAAAGTTTTTTCGGCCCTGCCCCCACCTATAACAGAGCCCTTTGAGGATGCGATACATTCTCAGTCCCATCCGCCGGGCCAGGGACAGGCCCAGTCCCAGGTGTCTGGTCTTCACAAGGCAGCATCCATGGATAACTCGAGCCCTCTTCTAGTGCGTTCACTGGCCTTCCGGGCGCAGGAGGAGCTGGAGGGCAAGACATGGTATCACGGCAAAATGAGCCGTCGTGACGCTGAACAGCTGCTGAGAGAAGACGGGGACTTCCTGGTCCGCAAGAGCACGACCAACCCTGGGTCTTATGTACTGACGGGCATGCACAATGGACTTGCCAAACACCTACTGCTGGTGGACCCTGAGGGCACGGTAAGACGGAGTTCAAAGACAAGTAGGGCGTGTTTGAAAGGAGATAGAAATGAGTGATTGGTTAAGTTATCAGTGAGTATGAATCTTACAAAGTGAAAAAAATGTCATTGAGCAAGAAAAAGACTCATAACATCTCTTTCTCTTCCCAAAGGTACGGACAAAAGATCACATATTTGACAGCATTAGCCACCTTATTGGCCATCACCGTGACAACAATCTGCCTATTGTGTCAGCCGGGAGTGAACTGTGTCTCCTGCAGCCTGTTGGAAGGAAACAGTGATGCTTGTGAGGCCTGACGGTAAACAGGAAGCTCTGAACAGTCTCTCCTACATCCTGAAACTTGAAGATGACACATGAACAGAAGATGCTTAAAGGCTCTACGCACTACGACGGTGTTTTATGGGAGAAGTTGTCCCGCGGTTACTTTACAGGAGGCACTGGAAGACACAGGATTTGTCTAAGATGAAAAAAATATTTATAGAACTGTTATTTTGTTGTGATGACTGAAATGCTATATTTTTGAGAAGACATAAGTGCATTTGGACATACTATCTTGATTTGGTGTTTTAAAAGATATAAAAAATAGACAGTTGTTCTTGTAGTTTAGATGAAATCAAACCTCAAAGAGGTGTTAACAAGCGTATTTTAGAATAAAAACCTGAAATTTTAGTTTTGTCTGTCAAGCACAACCACATTTCTACAGGAACTGTTGGCTAAGATGTCGGAAACGAAAGCAGTTTGGACAACAAAGGCAGTTTATAATGAATTTAGGAGAAAAATGTCCTTTAACGTCACCAATAGCGTTACAGCTCACTCAATTAGTCACTATATGAAATCTGCTTTTATTGGGAATTAGAAATGAATGTGTTTTGCTTTGCAGTAGTGACAAAGTTTTGGGGTGTGAACAGACATCCTTCATATAGTGCTCTCAATGGCTTTAAAGATAATCTTTTTTATAAAGTATTTTCTTGTGTCACAGTCGCATGACTTCAAATCAACTGTTATTGTGGACATTGTTCGTAGACCTTGATGCCCCTTTGTTTGGAAGAGGTGCTTGTGTATGCTGACACTGTAAAATATTTATGCTTTTCAACTAGGGATTATTTCGGAAATTGGTCTCCTCTGGATTCTTCTTTTAGGTGTGTAGTCAATAATTTGTTTCGGGGCTTGAGTCATTTTCAATGTCTTAATTCACATGTTTTGCTTTTTGTGAACTTTTAAAGGTACTTTATGTAACAATCAAAAAAATATTTTCTAGTAATGACCTCAGTCAGCATCCTGTTGAGGAGTTGTGTGTGTATGTGTGTGCTCGCTCGCTATTGGTTGGCACGAGGGAGGATGCCGGCCACGGCCAAAATATTGACGTGACAGACATGGGAAATAATCGTGATAGATGGCGTCATGTTCCTAGATGACATAGCTTAAGTTACAGTTTCACCATAAACTGTATTTGAGACGATGCACCATATTAGACTGTGTCATAATTAGCTTGATTTCTAGCACAAAATAGACTCGTGACATTTAACCAAACTATTCTTATTGGATAATACATTGACTTGCTGTTCGCTAGCCAGCCCACTTTATTAATCGCTATTTTTGTAGCTTCCACCAACAGCCTCTGCAAAGTCATCAAAGCTAAATATGCTGGATGACAATGCTAATCGTTCCAACTAAAGGTGTTGCCACACTTTTTATCACAACTCTTGTTTCTGTAAATTGACATGCTAATGTTTCTGCGTAATAGAAGTTGAGATCATAGACTTTAAATAAAGATGGACGACACATCTCCACTTTCGCCAACTATCCAGAAATTAAGCCAAAATATCTCGGATACAAAAGCCTCCATCTTGCACATTTGGTGCCAAAGTCTGCGCAGTATCGACTAGGGGATGGATCTGTGGTAGCGTTGTCCTGCTGATACATTTCCCTGTGTTTTTATTGCATTGATTAACTAATTTTTGGCTTCACTTTTGGAAAGCAGTCATGTTGTCCATCTTTATCAAAAGTATAATTGATACAATGATATTCCTAAGATAACATCAGTCATGAACAGATGATAGGACACACAACATCGACATAAAAACTACAAGATAATAGGTTCCAATACGTTTTCTTGTTGTGCTGGGAGCAGGTCATTAATTTGTTATGGGACTCCATTTCTAAGCTAGCGTTAGCTAGTTTTTCACTCTGTTGGTCCTTTGGATTTTCCCAGAAAATGTGTCCAGAGTCTTTTACATGGAACACCAGTCCACAGGCTGTTAGAAGCAGCCAAGATAACAATTAATACATATTAGTGCTTCACATTCTCACATATAGTACCTTTAAAATATTGTTCTTATTATTATTTGAATGATCACAAATGAATAGCACAATCAGAAAATCTGTTAGATCATCTGTGTCAGTCGTACCAAACAAATGACCCATGTGTTTAGATGTAATTTACACTTTACTAATTAGACAAATGTTGATTACACACAGAATGCTCAATATTACTCATGTCGATATCTTATGGCAATGTTGCCTTATTGCCACTAGATGTCATCACAGACACACTTGTGAAACACCACCCCAGTCAGTCACACTCACTTCAGGTCCCTTATTTTATCACCTAGTAGAAGAGGATGCTATTATGTATTGCTTGGTGAAATCAGACTCCACCTTTATTGAGGACAGCTCACAGTTAACTTGCATTTTGATGTCCACTATACGCAATCGTTCCTCAGAACAGTTTATGGTATTTAGGTTACACAGACATTTTTGTTGAGTTGGAATCCAAAATTTGAAGAAAAAAAGACTTATAGAAATAATACACAGCAGTTTTTAAATCCCCTCATCCTTATACTATTATCAGTACTCTGATGGATACCAAATGAATGGGGCATTGTATTTGATATGCACTGGACCACTTCAATTGAACCAAAATCAGCATGTGTTCAATGGGTTTGACAAGACAGATGCAATGTAATATAACGTGCCTGTATTTTGCTGCAAGAGGGAGTGTACAGTACATGCATCTCACGACAAACACATATTAAGCGTTGGGGATTGTATTGGGATCATTCTGGAAAAAATCACCACTTTTGGTCAAAGCCCATTAAGACTTTCTTAGATTCCTTGTCTCCTGTCAGAAAAATAAAATATTTTCTGAGGGAGAGGGACGCAAAGAACGATTAAGTTTTTTTTATTTTTTTCAGTTACCCGCCATCATCTTTTACTTTGTCTGATTCTTTGTGACATGATGTCATCAAATCTAATATCTCGGGAGATGGAATCACGCGCACTATTCTAATGTAATGCATTATTTTCGAGATCTGTGTCTGGAAAGCGAATTTGTGGAATCACCTCGGCAAAATGTGCAATGTTTTGAACAAAGTGTGTACGACAGAAGGAACAACTTCCATACTTGAATCTCTCGATTAGCTGCGCGATGTCAAGAAATTATGGAACCAAACTGACACGCTGGGACACAAATAAGAACATGGCTTCTTTCCAGATTTCTGTTGATGAAAATGTGCCTTTTATTTGTACAAATGTTGTTTTTATTTTTCTCTTTCTCTCTCTCTCTCTCTCTCTCTCTTCAAAGTGCAATAGCTGATCTTCAATGGGGCATGCCTGTTCACTAGAGGTCGTGTTTTGCCCTGCTGTGTGTTGCTGCTTGAGACTACTGTTTCCTCTCTCTCTCTCTCTCTCTCTCTCTCTCTCTCTCTCTCTCTATCTCTCAGTCTCTTTATCTCCCTCCCTCTCTATTATATATTATAAATGTATCATTTCCAGATTCTGAGTATAAATCTTTGTCAGAGGGAATCACACAAGAAATTCACTATTTTGGAGCAGGTACAGTTAAAAAAAAAAAAAAAAACTAAAATAAAAACAAAGAGAAACGAGTCCAAATGATGTTTACAGATTTAATCTTTTGGTTGTATGGGTTTATCATTATTCTGTATGACTGTTGGCAATAAAACCGTGAATGTGTAGAATCTCTGTGGTATGTTTTGTATTAAGACTTCATTTTGATGGTAGAAGCAGCATTTAGTCACAGCCATAACAAATCCTTCTAAAATCTCTTCTAAAGAGTCATCATCGAAATGATAATAAATTCAGGTAGTTCCATTCTATCTAGCCATGCACGTTGTTTTAATTTCATTCATTTGAATATGTCCTGATTCATGTCTGTATAGCAGAACAGACGTAAATGGAAATATGATGCTGAAAGTTTTAAAGAGTACATCTATAAACAGTGTTGTTATTCTAGATAACCCACACTTTTAAATATTGTGATACAGACTAGTTCCTGGAAAGAGAGGCTGTTGAGTTTTTGTATAATAGAGGCTGCTGATAGGACACTAAAAAAATTAAACTAAATGCATGGGAAGATACCATTAGAAATAAGTGAAAATGTGTTTATTTGTAGTATGATAAACCAGATAAACTTAAAAACTTATAATCTAAAAGTTGATCAATTGCATGCATTGGGGAAAGCACAATGCTCAAAACAAGGCAAAACTGCGCCCTCTTCTGGCCACATGAGGTGATCAAGGTGAATTTTCCTTACACGGTATTTTCACCGTTTTCTTTCTTTACCATATTAAAGTCATATTTATTACCTCATATAAACCGCTGCATCTAACTTTATAATCCACATGCAGCATTCACATGCTTCAAGAACGCTTGTTTTCTGCTTCATGCTTTTATGCGTTGATATCAAACATTTCCACAACTGGAATAAACAGATGAAATAGCACAAAGACAATCAAAGCGGTTGAAGCTTCTTTACTAACGTGAGGATTGAAGATATCCGACACTGAGCATGCAGTTTATCGTGCACTGAGGACTACCATCATTAACCAGCAGATGGCGCTCTGCGATCTCTAAAAAACACTGCTGTTAAATGAGCTGCAGCAGTTCTCTGCACAACTAATGCAGATAATTTCAACAGGATGCCACTGACATTATAATAATAATACGATATATTCAACATGTGTTTTTAACTCAAAATATACTATTGACAGTGCAGCTTTCATTACAGCAACTGCACAGTAGTATTACTGAGTAAATGACTGCATAGAATAATAAATACTGCTTATCGCAAAACTAATACTGTCTACAATCATTCTTCATTACATTGTTTTTGCAGCATTATAATTGCAATTTCATTTGAATAACTGCAGTTGTCCTATGGTCACACGTGTAACCACAGAGGTAAATGTTTTTTTTAGAGCACCATTAATTTGCCCTGTAAAAAAAACATATATCAACAAAACTTTCAACTTTCATCTTTGCGACAATGCAAGTTTGAAGACAATTCAATGTATGATTTGTCTGTTGCGTAAATAACCACATTTGGAGATACATGAGTCCCATACAAGAGTGATGAAATATGACCTATGACAAAGTGTTGGCTTCACAGATCAATCTAACATTTCAATGAGTTTTCAGATAATGGATGATGACAGATATATCAATGTTAAGCACAAAGGAGGAGCTGCTGCCCTGCAGCGATGCCTCAAGTCCTTGCTTCCTTCAAGAAATCCTTTATTCCAGATCACTCAGAACACATTTCCCTTCTCATCATCACTTCTGTCCACTGTGACCACTGCACAGGCCCACCAGCATGTGTCAGGACCACCCTCACCCTCTACTTGCTCCCTTCTTTCAGTTTTTCCCTCTAGTGGACAGCCTGGGTGGCCCCTCCTGCCACCACTGAGACCTCGCCGTGGGCCCCGTCCATCTCCTGCTCCTTCTCCACCTCCGTCTGTCGGGAGCCCTGCTGGTTCTGGTTGGGGTTGTTCTGGCTGCTCCACGACTTGCTCCTGCTGTGGCTGGGCTCCAGCGACTGCTTGTTCCCGCTGCCGTTCACAGACGCCTGCCTCCTGTAGCACACGCCACACACCAGGCCCAGGAAGGCCCGTCGCATCTCTCGGCTGGCCAGAGTGTAAATAACCGGGTTCATGGCCGAGTTGATCACAGCCACCGCGATGAACCAGTCGGCCTTGTAGAGGATGGGGCAGCGCTCCTTGCACGCCACATCCACCAGGAGCAGGACGAAGATGGGCGTCCAGCAGGCGATGAAGACCCCAACCACGATGATGACAGTGCGCAGTAGCGACATGGCGTGCTCCGAGTTGCTGTTCCTGCTCACCTTTCGGCTGCTGGACTTCACCAGGATATAGATTCGGGCATAAAGCACTGACATGGCCAAGAGCAACACCATGTAGACGGTGATGCAGAAAGCGACATATTTCTTGGAGTAGAGAGGGAGGACTGTGGAGCAGTCGGGGAGGTTGTCCAGGCAGTTCCAGCCCAGAATAGGCAACGCTCCCAGAGTTATGGCAATCAGCCAGCAGGTCCCTATGAGCAGAAACACCCTGTAGTTCTTGTTGGCGTCATACGGCCTCATTTTAATCATAGTCAGGTGTCTCTCTATAGCGATGGCCAAGAGGCTGAAGATGGATGCACCCAGTGCCACGAACATGCTGCCCTCCCTAACGAACCAGAGGGCGGGCGAGAGCTGCAGGGTCTTCTCTCCAGACAGCAGCAGGTTCACCAGGTAAGCGACGCCAGCCAGCATGTCGCACAGGGCCAGGTTGCCGATGAAGTAGTACATGCGGTTGTGGAACCTGTGGTTCCTCCATATGGCCACCAGCACGATGAGGTTCTCCAGCACGATGAAGCTGCAAATGACCAGGAACGCGATGGTTTTGGCGTCCACGGTGCCCGGGCTGGCATTGGAGCTGGGCCGGTGATCCAGCTTCCCCGTGTAGTTGTAGTGGAGGTTTATCTGAGGGTGGATCATCTTCACAGCGGAGGCAGCGGCTGACACTTGGTGTGAGAGGTGAGCAGGGAGCCCAGCGTCAGCAGGTCCACCGTGTTCAGCTGCGGTAGGAGACCTGAGGAACATGAGTACAGAAAACAGCTTTTTTTTATTTTTACACACTGTTATCATTTAATCAGTAAAACAGCAATTGATGATTTTATCTGATGGATTTAGATAATACAGTATCATCTGATGCACCAGCCCAGGAAACATAAGCTTTGGCAGCTGTGGACCAGGGGATAGAGCGGCTCGTCCACTAACCAGAATGTCAGCAGATTGGTCCCAGTCTGCCAAAGTGTCCTTGGGCAAGATTCTGAACCCCAAATTACATCTGACGGAATGTGTGTGTGAATGGGTGAATGGCAAAATTTAATGTAAAGCACTGTGAGTGGTTATCAAAACTAGAAAAGTGCTCTATAACACACAGACCATTGAATTTGAATAATCTAGTTCAGTGGTTCCTGGGCTCTGCAGACCCCTGGGGGTCCGTGGCGTCTTCTAATCTGATTCTAACATTTGGTTTTACTTTTATCATTCATATGTTGTAAGGGTGTCCTGTTTAGAAAGGAAATAAAAAAGGGAAATAAAAAAGGGAAATAAAAAAGGGAAATAAGATAGATAGATAGATAGATAGATAGATAGATAGATAGATAGATAGATAGATAGATAGATAGATAGATAGATAGATAGATAGATGGCTGGATGGATATTGATCCCAAACTGGGAAATTCCATAAAGCAGCAAGGTATCAGGCACATAGTACACAAAGCAATTATTACAAATATAAATATATAGTATAATAAAAATATATATGAGCAGCCTATTCTGTGTGTATTCTAGTTAAATCTTTTTAACACATATATAATATATTTTCGTTGTGTTGTTATTCCACATAACTAAGTAGAAGTGTAAAACATATAGGTTTTTGTCAAATTATTCCACATGAGGGGGTCAGAGAATACTTTTTTAACTTTTAGGGGAAATTTGAGAACCTCTGATCTGGTTTTCCTGTTTCCTATAAAAACTAAATATTATATTATAATAAGTCAGCTGCAGAAAATGATTTATGATCAAATAAAACAAATGACGATGCTGTTTGTTTGTTTGTTTACATATTAATCTTGGACCATTTCCAAAAACTGAAGAAGAAGAGGCTCGTTCGCACCTTCATGTTTTACCTGAAGTTTAATTTGAAATCAAAGAAACGATGAAATGATTTTTTAGAGTTAAAGTTTTTCAATCAAATCTTTGCCGACGCCTCTTTCCCCAAATGTGAACCCAGACAACAACTCACCCTGCAAAGCTTCAGATTCCCCTCGAAGTTAAGCTCACACATTTCCTCGCCGTGGAGTTGATCCTGCGTTTATCCAACATTTGGTTTTCCTTCAGGGTTTTGTAATGGTTCCTCGTCGCTGGCTCGGTGCAGCAGCGCAGCTCCTCATCTTTTTCTCTGATCTCCAAACTCAGAGTTGAGACTGGACCGTCGCCTGGAAGTCACACCCCTCCCCTCCCTGCTGCTGCAGCCCGGACAGGAGGAGCGCAGAGAGGCTGCAGGGGCTGCTGCTGGGGGTCGATGCATGAAACACAGGAGGCACATATGGAAATGTGCATTTGTCTCAGATAGATTACTTTAAAAAACATGTTTTAGTTGTTGGTGTTATGTAGGATAATGAACAGTCCTACAGGGATGTTTAAAACAATCAACAACAGTGATACATGTAAGATTTATATTTTAATTCAATCCACCTTTTTACTTAGATGTTTTTGCAAGTTTTTATGTAAACTGGAAGAAAGTTATTGACTGTAGCCTATACAAAGATGGGTGATGTAACTTCTCCCTTAAAGGGGACATATCATGAAAATTCCACTTTGTTAGTGCTACATGTTAATGTGGGTATCTGGCATGTCTACCAACCCCAAAACTCTGGGAAAAAAACACTCGCGCGTTTTGTTATGGTTCCTCTAAGTCAGAAACGTCATGCTTGAGTGACTGGAATGAGCTTCCTGTGTACTGTGTCGTCGCAATACACTGGAAGTCTCCCTGCTTGTAGTGGATGGGCAGAGGGGGACATTTAATTATGTGATTGGGAAAATTAAAACTCCAGGACAACAGAAGGGGAATACAAAGTATGGGATGCATATTTGATAATTTATATCATATAAAATATGTAATTTATATCGTTTAAAATCATGTTGGGAGAGGGGGGAGGGGGGAGCTGGCTCATTAGCATTTAAAGGAACAGGCACTCAAAACAGGTCACTCTGTGGAGGGCTGTTTTAGACAGGGTAAAAAGGGTGCTGTTTTAAATGATCCTTGTGGTATTTTGACCAAAGTATGTTACAGACATTTCATTAAGACCCCAAGGAACCATATCAACTTGTGGTAAAATGGGCATGCAATGTCAAACCAAATCTCTGCAGTTGCCACTTTGTGGCTGGCTGCAGTATTGGTCCTCCTCCATGTTAGTGGATGGAGCCAAACAAAAAAGAAAAAGTAAATAATGCACATAGTTTTGAAGGACATTGTATAATGATGGATGACAAGACAGTTCTAAAAAAGTGAAGCCTAATCGTCTCGATCGCCACCTGGTGGCTGCATGCTGCATAGCTCAACAAACAATGTACGTTGTTTTGGTTCAATTCATTTCAATATTTCCTGATTTATGCTCCTATAAGAACAGAGGGGAAAGTCAATTTGGTACTAAAAGCTATATTGTTATGTTGGATAATTCATACTTTAAAATGTTTCAATACCGACCATTTGTTTTGTAAAAATGTTCCAATGAAAAGTTCTTAAAAGTGAAATATTTTAATTATGTATAAATATGGATGACATGACTGCAAGACTCGATTCCCCCATAGTGGCTGGCTGCAATATAGCTCATAAAGCCCACCTCCTCCATGTTCGTAGATGGGGCATAGACCAAACTTAAAAGACAAAGTGCATGTCAAATACATTTTTCTCATCACACTGTTTGTCCAAATGCTCAGTTTTCATTAAGTTTGGTTTTAATTAGTTGATTTGATGCTATAAAAACGAGGCGAAACATCATGATTGACAGCTGAGACTGACTCACGATAGGTGCAGTGAATGTATCGGTGGAACCTTGCCGCCGCAGACTGACTCCAAATGTGCAAGATGGCAGCGTTCATATCTGGGATCATTTGGCCTCATTTCTGGATAGTGGGTCTAAGTGGAGAAGCGTCATCCATCTTTAGATACAGTCTATGGTTTGGACTAGGTTTGGTTACTATCTCCTCACGTTTCGTTAATTATCTACATTAATATGAGTCAGAAATCTTTAAAACACTTTTGATCCTGTGAATTAAAGGATCTGAGCATTGCTTTTCTTTAACGTTAAGTTTCTATAATGTATTTAATTGGTATAAAAAATATATTCAAGCTTAGTTGAACATTTAGCTGCAAAACTGCAGCTAAATGCAAACCCACAAATAAAAGCAACAGCTAGAATAAATTATGATGACAGAACTGAACCAAAACTCTAATATCTCTTAATGCACAGTGATATTCTATCCAAAGTTCAAGCAAATGTCCCGATGCAACAAAAAAGCCTCGTCTCTGCAGAAACAGATCATAAATAGCAAATGCTAACACAGCTCTACAGTCTGATGTTCCCTGCTGTGCGCTGGCTTGACACAGGGACAAAGAGAGAGCGAGAGAGCAAGAGAGCATACATTATGCCATAAGGGTTTATGTTAAGATGACTGCAGCCCATCCTTTGTTCTGGTCCTCCTGTCATGACCTCATATCCAGGAAGGATGGGCAGGGCTGGCAGCGAGAAGAAGGACTCGGAGCGTCTGAGGGAGTCAGAGAGACCGATGAGGCCTCTTTCAAACAGATGTGACAAAGTTCAGGCTAAACTGACTTCATCTGATTTCATTCCAAGTGCGCACAATGTGACTAAAATAAAACATTTCAAACTCCAAACTCCAAATCCAGAATAAGTGAGTCAGGAGCGTTGTGCTCCACACGGCCCCGACTTGCACAAGAACATGACTCAAACACCAAGAATCCCATTTGCTTTACTTTATACTGTGCCACACATTTTGCTGCTCGCGATTTTCCTCCAACGAAGCACATATTGTGCTGCCCTGCTGACCAAACCATTAAATAGCAGATCTCCTCCAGTGTCTGTGGTTATTAACCCACATGAATGTTCTGTGTGGTCGAATAAACAGCCGTGGCCTGGCGTCGCTCCATTTGCATTGTTGTAGTCACAATTCACAGTCGTTTCCTGCAGGTCACTCTGTGCCAGCAGCAATGGGAAAATCGCAGGAAAAAAAAATACCCAACGAAAAAACGCCAAGTCGCTGTGGGCCCGCAGTGAATCTGGGACCAATCACGCAGCGGGTCCACGTACAGGCAGCTGGATTAACAGAGCGGGAGCATGGTCGGAAAAACCTTGGGCTTTTCACCGAGCTACAGTGATGTGGGGCTCGCATCTGCATTTACATAAACTTTGGGGCCAAATATGAAACCATCAGCAAGTACAAACCCATAATATGTGGTCAGAGTGAGTCTCTGTCTGTGTGTATTCATAGACTACTGAAGAGGAGCATGGGTGGAGGGTTTTCACTTTCTGCAGGACCACCCTCTTTGGTCCCCCTGTCGTCTTTGTCAGCGGGACGATGATTACAGATCTCCCTAGGTGCCATTTTCCCAGCATCAAAAGCTGCACATCTCCCCTTCAAACCAGCAATGCAGCGTCATGTGTGATTTCCTGCTATTATGATGCTGTCATTTAAGTATAATCCTACGAACTGCAACCCCTCATTTGAAAGCACTGTACAATCTAACCTTCCTTCAGAGGAGCCGGGCCTCACAGCTGCTAAAACCATCCCGCAGGGAAAGTTTCCATCGCTCGGCTGCAGCCCCTGGAACTTTGACAGTATACAGTTTATGTGTGACACTATTAGTGGTTGGAGGAGGAATTCACATCCTCTACTGAAGTAAAAGTAACCAATGCCACAATGTCGAACTCTTACAAGTTAACGTCCTGCAATACAATTCAGTAAAGTACTATCAGGAAGAAGTACTTAAGAATTAAAAGGACTAATCATGCAGAAGAATGTTCACAGTCAGTGGTGTATTATTGTTTATTTACATGTAGGTTATGTTGTCATCTGCATTTGTCTGTTTGTTTGTTTGTACGTCAGCGGGTTTTTGCAAAAACTCGGACAGATTATAACAAAACGTGGTGGAAGGTGTGGTATAACATTGTGAGATTTTTCAACATTCCTGTGGATTTCGTTGAAATGTATGGATCTTTGGTGCAGATCCAAATCCAAATCTGGATCTAGTGTGTATGTTTCATAAGGCAACTGTTAGAGTTAAATGCTCCTTTTCTTCTAAGAGATATTGGAGGGGAAGTAGAGTATAATTCCAATAATAGTACAAATGCATCAATATTTAAGCACAGTGCTTGATTAAATCTACTTTTCTGCTTTGGACCACTTGACACTTTCTGATGCTGGTAGTGAAAAAAAATGAATTCTCTGAAAAAGATTGAAGATACGAAGTTTGAGGCTTTTCATCTGATTTAAATAAACTTTGCACAGGATCCTCTCACCATCTACAGATATAGGTCATTTAACTAACAACCCTTGACTCAGGGCATAAACATATCAAAATATTCATTATTAATCATAACGCACACTTACAAATGGCTGCATGTACAAAGTATCTTCCAAGGACATTCATAATTGATTATAATGCAGTTTATTTGACTGGTAACGTAACAGCCTCTCATTCAAAGCAGAGAACTAATGGTTAAATGAGAATGGCCGGATAGAATAAAAGATAAGAGCCATGCGCTTTATTCCTATATAAGCACATTACAAAATCTATTTGGCCGACAACGGTGTAGCCATTAATTTGCCGGGGGTTCGCCTTGTTCGAGCTCTCAACCCTTCATTAGAGTGCCAGAGCTGGGGTCAGAGCCGTGGGCAGTGGGCACATCCACGTGCAATTACACAAAAACTCCTGCCTTTAATTTCACCCTCGCCATTTTAAGGCAAAAAAAACACACCCCGTGTGTCTGGGCCATAAATCTGAGGCGGAGTGTCCCCTCCTGCCCTGTGGCTTTGTGGCGGCAGTATTTCTAGACACGGCGGTCTCTCTTTCTCTCTCTTTCGCGTTCAGCTCAACAGAACAAGGCCTGAGAGACGTTGCTGAGGCATAATTTCAGTTTAGTCTAGATCTGCCAACTTCACAAGGCCACACAGACAGAAATAGGCCCAAAGTTCTGTCATTTCCTCGCGCTGCCGGGATATCTACTGCTCGTTCTTTCAGCGTTAGGTGCAGCGCTTTTAATTTTCCATTTCATTTGTTTCCAGCTGAGAGATTAATCGGATGGTTTTATTGAGGTGCTGCCATTGGGTCTGACTTCAATAATGGTGCAGTGGCTCTTCAACAGACTATCTAGTGTCAAACTGCCTGACATTAGCCTACAAGCATACATTTAATGGACTGAAATCACTTAACACTGAACATGGAGGAAAAAAAAGCCCAGAAACCACAGTTTTTCTGTAGTAGACTCATTTTGAGGGCTTCCGTGATAATTGCACGGTTCCCAGTCAAGGTTGCTGCCTGGTCTGCTGTGTGTGTATGAGTACTCCTAATATTTTCCACACCTCCACATACATGCACACACTGCTCAATAGAATAACGTCCAAAGGTACCATTCAAACAATGAACTGAGTCGAACATTAGAAACTTTCAAGTGTGGAGGACAGCAGTCACCTTCAGAACTCACATTCCAATCCCCTGGATCCTGATTTCTATTTGGTATATGAGGGGAGTAACAGAGGAAAGGGGAAAAGGAGTTAGTATAAAATAAGCAGAAGGTGAAACTATTCAATCCCATTCTCAGCAAAGGGAGACACCTACACCTGTATATCTAGATCCATGAGTTATTCTCTGAGAAACTGGTGAAGATATCATTTAATGGGTTCTTTCTTGGCTCATGTTCCATCCTTCCACCAAGTTTCATGGAAATCAGTTCAGTAGTTTTGGTGAAAATCCTGCTGACAAGCAAGATAAACAAAGAAATGGACAGGGGTGAAGGAAGAGCCATACATTCATTTAAACTTTTGCAGGAGTCAATGTAAAAAAACAATATGTATCAAAACTGGTCTAACTAGCCAGAAATATCTTCTCACATCACAACCTACAGATGCTTTTAACCGTCACAGCTTCAAGTGTATGGACATAAAGAACTTTTATTCTTTACTTTTGTTATGTCTTTATTGATATATATTATCATTGGACATATTTTTGGTTGTGTTGCATCACTGCCTTTTTTACCTTCCTTGTGTATCTATGTTAAGTTATTTTTTGTTATCCCGTCATTTCCTGTTTCATTTGGACGTTTACTTCCTGTCTCGCCATTGGTGACTTTACTTCCTCTTAATTACTTCCACCTGTGTCTTCTTCACTCCTGTGTTCCTCACCGCTTCATCTCGTCCACGTCCCACTCAGATTTCCAGTGTTTTCCTTTATTCCCTGAGTTATTTTTCAAGTTCTGTATTTTTTACTTCCTTTGCTCCTGTGTTTTTGGGATTCTTCACCTGATTCAACTGGCAACCTGTTTGCCTTCCCGTAAGTCTCTTTAAAACACTTTGTGTGATCAGTGCACAGACATGGCAAAAGTATACGCATTTTTTACTCAACTAGAAGTACAGATACTTGTGTTTAAAGTACTGATTCTTCCTCTTTACTTTTAAGTAAAGTTATAAAAGAACAGGCTCTGAAACGTATTCAAAGTATAAAAGTAAAAAGTCACTCTCCGAAGGATATTTCTACTGGCTGTCAGGGTGCGCAAAATGGCAAACGTGAACCCAAAAGCACGACACTTGAGCAGTCTTAGGAATAGCAAGAGTTCTGGTTTAATGGATGATCAGGGGTCAAAAGCCAGGCAGACAGTCAGAGATAGCAAACAAATCTGATAGGGAGCAGGCAAAACGGGAATCCAGGGTCCAGAAGGCAGGTCAGAGCGGAGATCAGGCAGAGCAATGTAACAAGGGATAACGCTGGAAAGCTAGGGAAAAACACACTAGACGATCTGGCAGAGAGCAGAGGAAATGGGCCGGTATATATACTGGGTGACTAATGACTGATGGAAAGCAGGTGAGTCTGGGGGTGTGGCAGGTAATGGGATCCGTGGGAAGAGGTGATGCAGAGCAGGGGGGCTGAATTCTGAAATGACATGAGAATTAGTACATGAAAAATAAGATAATAAGATAAAGAAAATGAAAATGTTATGAGCTGACTGAAGTTGTGACACTGGCTGTATATGTGCAAAGCAAACTGAGACACATGAATGTAGTTCGTAAACCATTTAACTTCAACCACTTTAATCTATAAATAAATAAAATAAATTTAATAAAAACAGGGGTTAAAGCAAGAAAACATTTGTGAGCATGAAAAAATATCCAGGAGGAAATTTGTACAATGTTTTGAATGAAGTATTCTTGATTCAAATTTTCATCCATTTAGGTTAAAATCTTCTTTCATGTCAAATAGCTCGATGATGCAAAATAAAATAAAAAAATTTCCCCTCAAATGCATTAAAACGACATTAAGTTTTGAAAATGTAAGAAGTAGAAAGTATAGATATTTTTATTAAAATGTAGGGAGTAAAAGTAAAAAGTAAAGTAGTAACATAGTAATTGTATTTCGTTACTTCCCACCTTGTACGTCTGCATTTGGGTCCTCACCTGTTTTCTAGATGTAAAAATAATCAATCAATTAAACATTATTGTTTAATTACGTCAGTAAATTAAACAATAATGTAAAAAAAAAACAGAGCTTTTAAAAAAAAAAAGAAGTGAACTTATGTCATATAAACCCAGAGTAAAGATAATTCTACCTAAATCATGTCATCATTTGTTTTGAGTTCATGGAACTTTCAAGGGAAGTGCTCATTTTAAGGGAAGTGCTCATTCTCAGTAAGAAATAAATACCCAGTAGCTTTAGAGGAATCAGTGGTAGCATCTTAAAGCTGAAATCTAAAGTTTGACTCATCAGCATCTTACAGGTTCATAAACATATCTCGGGGTGTTTATTGTTATTCACTGTCTTGACCTGAGGATTTATTTGGGCCCTAATAAGCAGTCAGGCTGCTGTGCCTCGCCGGCATTAGGTAGCAGCCACTTCCCTTCCCTTTTTAGTTGTTGAGTGCAATTGCATTGGCCTTGCAGACAGTTAATGTGAGTGGGCAGCAATAGTGCATTTACAGTATCACAGGGTTTGAGCTCTGCTTTTCTCTCTCGGGCCCATTAGGTGCTCAGCACTCAGAGCTTGTTGTATTGATGTCGAGCAGTCACTGGTCATTGCCTGAGGAATGGAGGACTGTTATACTGTCGTTAACCAGAGAGGAGTCTGCATGGGGGTTAGTTATTTCACTCACGTGTGCTTATCCATTTATCACTACCTTTATTAAATCGTATTCAATGTAATAAATAGATAGAATAAGTTGTTTAAAAATGAAATTCTACTTATATTAAGGATTTTTATTCTTTTATTTGTCGGCGACACTGCACCTGCAGCTTCAATGAACTCACCTGCAGTTTGTTCTGATGTAGAGAAACTCTGTTTTCTGCATGTCTTAGAAAACTGCATTGACAATCAGTTAACATAAAATTGAACTGAAAGTAAAAAGGCGGAAAGTTAAAGCATTACCCATTTTGTATAAAAAAGCTTTTAAATCATTAACTCCCCTTTAAAACACCCAAAAACAATATATTTTTTAAGTTCCGCTCTCACGTTGCAGGTGAGGAGACACAGAACGCTGTATGAAATTGTCCACTCAGCAGAAAATGCATTTCAAATCAATGTTTCTGTCGTCCCCATCGTTCATTTTCATCAAGTTGTTGAAACCTAAGTGCTTGCACCATAAGAATGCATTTAGAATCTGTTTATGTCTACAGTGAAAGCCTGAGTTAACATGTTAATAGTGCTAAATGCACATGTAGGGCAGCATTATTTTTATATGATAATACATATACAGTGTAATGAGATTATCTATGTTCTGTTGGATCAATGTGCTGTATCTCCATTTATGTCTGTGCAAGGTGTTTTGGTCCAATGCTATGGAACATTTTTACTTTGGTGTTGCTCTGTCTGTGAGCACATCTAATCGTGCCGCAGTTAAACTCAGTATCCTTTTTCATTTGAGATTAAACATATGAGAATTTAGCTGACACTTCTGTATGCACAATCTTTTCTATCTCTTCGCTTCCTGTTGGTGGAATCAATAAGACGGCTCTTTAGCAAGCATAGGGACTCGCCAAGATGCATAGTAAGTGTAGAGGAAACCATTACAGCGCCCCTGATTAAATGTTGGTGCACATTATACCACCAACTCCTGCATGAATGCCAGTGTAGCTGCCTATGAATGAGCTGAGCTGTGCATATACAGCGGCTTTAAAGCAGACGATGAATGGGCTATTTAGGCGTCCCACTCTCGCCCCAGTGGCGGCCGCAGGACTACCATCATCATCGTCATGGTTGCAGTCGTAGACATGTGGTCTTATGGATTCGGGTTTAGAAAACATAATCGGGTGGTTTGAACTCTCTCGCCACATTTGCTGTAAGCTAACGAAGGTGTTTCTTTCAAAAACCAAGAAATATTAATGACAAAACATCGGCCACATTACCACGTAGTTGAGTAAGTGATGACATCAGCAACTCTGGGGTCTTTAACCGTGTGTGTGTGTGTGTGTGTGTGTGTGGTCCAGGTATTACTCATCTTGTGGGGACCTTAACTTGTTTACACAGTCACATTATGGGGACTTGTCTTCCTTATGGGGACAAGAATTAAGTCCCTATGATGTAAATTGATGTACATTTTAAGGTGAATACATGTTTTTAAGGTTAGTTTAAGGTTACGGTAAAGGTTAGTTTAAGGTTAAGATTTAGGTTGAGGTTATATTTCGATTAAGGTTAGGGTTGGGTTGGTTTAGGTTAAGTTTAGATTTAGGTTAAAGGGATAATTTGTAAGACCTGTGTGTGTGTGTGTGTGTGTGTGTGTGTGTGTGTGTGTGTGTGTGTGTGTGTGTGTGTGTGTGTGTGTGTGTGTGTGTGTGTGTGTGTGTGGGTGTGTGTGTGTGTGTGGGTGTGTGTGTGTGGGTGTGTGTGTGAGTCATTTCCAGTAAGAGGACAATCATTATTATCAGTTTACGTCATGTTTTAGCCACGTAACTAATTTATGCTCACAAAAATCCCTTGAGCAGTATTACAGTACATTATTATCACTTCAAATTTTTTTTTTTCATCTGTTAAGACTGATGTGTTGAAACAGGAACTTACTACAGAGAGCACGATGTCCTGACTGGTGACCGCGCTCTCTGCAGTAAAACCTTCCACAATAGTATTCCTGTATACATATTTCATTAGAAGCGGTTTGACTGACCCCCGCCCCCCCCACCCAGAGCACACTTTAGCTCTGTCTTCCATTGACATCTGCGGATGAGTTGGAGTCTGAGTGAATGTCTGGTGCCACTGAACAAAAAGTCTGAGAGGGCAGCCAATAAAATGTGTGCAGCTGAGTTAAATGCTCTAAATATGAGCAAATTTATATTGCATATGGTTGAACAGTGCATCTGCCATGACAAGTAACAAGGAGTTTAAATGTGCTTCTCTATTAATAAGGACAGAAAGTCATGTAGTCATCTGGGGCCTCATTTCTAAAGCAGGTCGTACGATTCCTACTAAAAGTGTATATGCGCACAAAAGCCGAAAATGGCGTACGCACAAAAAGATTCAGATTTATAAAACGGTGCAGATGCACATCTGAAGGCAATGTTCAAGTTGTTTTTTTATAGATCTCAACGTTTGCGTTAGAATTGGCTTGTGCATCTTTCAGAACCTGTTTTGTGTTATAAATAAGGCTTCTGGTGTTTTGCAGGAAGAGGTCATAGCTCTGTTTTATCTGTGGGTTAAAGTAGACGGACTAAAATAACTGTTGTGGTTGTGCACTTCTTCTTCATCTCTTTTTTTTTCTTATTCATATGCAGCTGGTGCATGCACATTAAGAGCCTGACTCTTAATAGGACTTTTTGATAGGACAAATTTTTTTAATAAATTAACCCTGAGACAAAATGTATGTTGTCATATGATAGATTAACTAAAAAAAAAATCTGAGAAAATGCATCTGCCCGTTCATATCTGCACCAAAATTGAATGGCCTTACCCAACCCCTCCACATGTCATTGAATTTGTTTGGGTTGTTTTTGCATAATCCTGCAAAAGAAAACTAACATCGTCCGTAAAGTGGTTACTGTCCACAAGTGGCAAGTAATGCAGTTCTCTCTCTCTTACACGAGAATTTCTCTTTCACACTTTAGCTTGTGTACCTGTCACTCAGAATCTGTTGTGCATTAGAGCTACATTCGTGCATGTGCACCCCCCACTAACGCCAGAGATTGAATGAGTTCTGTGGGAAACGCTGCAGAGAAAGTGAAACAAAATTCCTGAATCCTTCTGTTTATTCGGATCTGCAACAAAATTTGAACGGTTCCTCCCAAACAAAATTTCTGTTAATCCATCCAGAAGTCTTTGCAAAATCCTGCTAAGTAACAAACAAACAAAGAAAACATAACCTACTCTGCCGAGATAATAATTGGAGCAGTTGTATTTGGAGCCGCTGACTTGCGTGTCAGAGTTTTCTCTCTAATTATGTCAAACATATTGTCCCTGTGTTTGAGCTCTTGTCACAGAAGAACTGCTGCTTTTTCAAGGCCCTTTGTTTAGAAGCTGTTTCCTCGTCGGCCCCTCAGAAACCCCACAGAGAACACCAGACTGTTACCTTCCACAGTCCCTGTGGTCTCACTTGTATTTGTATTGTGTAGCTGCATTGTCGTGCAGCTTCCTTAAAGGATGTTCCATTAGAAATGCTTTGTGTGAGTGCCACACACACACACACACAACCAGAGACACTAAGGGCCGCTGTGTACACGGACAATGTGCCTTGGCTGTTTAGGTAATAACAGTGAGAGGAGCCTGGAGAGGACAACGGGTTAATGGGTCAGGAAGTTACACCTCTGGAGTGCACACACACATTTAACACTTTGGCTTGTGGGTGAAAATGTTCCACTGCTAAATGTCTGTGATCGACTTGCAAGTCACGTCTGAGGCCACCAGACACAGGTCACAGAGAGTGTGTGTGTGTGTGTGTGTGTGTGTGTGTGGTCAAGTAATAATCAGTCATTAAATATTACACAGTAGAAGAAAGAAGAAATGTGTACTGAGCTGTAACAATAGGCCTCCAACTCTTTCATGGACAACATCGTGACGTGTCACAGTAGGAAAGCTATTGTTATTTTGTATAAACAAATAGAACAAAATTTAATATATTTAATTATGGCTGAACCTTAATTTAGGTGCTTCAGAACCACTCTTAATATCATATGTCATGTGCTTTTCCTACTATAACCAAGTAAAATATCTGCTTTAAAAGAAGTCTAATGTTTATAGCTATATGCTCGTGGTTATATTTCAAAAATTCACGTAAAATATCTGGGATTCAATTCTTAAACTTTTAAAAAATTATTATTACCTAAGCTTGCATTTAATAGATTTCTTCAGGCACTTTGGGCTGGTGCAACCAACAAGTAGCAAACACATAATCTGGCTTCTTTACCACTAATTACTTCACCATGTTCACCAGCTAGTGGCTATAACGTTGTGTATCTGCTGTGTGGTGCAGAGCAGGTGCTTTATCCAGCAGGTTTGATGAAAAACAGCTGACTGCTGCATCTGCAGATGATGAAAGCAACGGGAGTCGACCAAAACTGTACAGATGTGGGCTGTGAAACCACAGCAGAAATGTTCCAGAAGAGCACAAGTGCTACTGGTAACACTGGTAACACTGTTCACCCTCATGTACAATAAACCAAGACCATGAAAAAACAGGATTAAAACTTTATACATAACATCATCCGTGAACATGATTTGAGTAGCATCAGGTTGATTTATTAATTTGTTGGCAATGGTGGTGAAGACGGCAGCTTCCATGATCCCAGACTGCTTACCTGCTTACATCAGTCTTTCTAATTGAGAGACCCCTGGTGGCCGAAGTTACATAAATTCAACGCACAATATTATTGTGCGTTGAATTTTAAACTGAATTCATTTGTGTGGCATTATTTGATCAAGCTCGTTTAAATGTGTCCTCAACCATATAAGAGCGCTTTATTCTGAAATATGTTTACAGTGAGCTAAAGAAGTATAGTTAAGTGGGGGCAGGAAATGGTACTTCCAGCAACATGAGGGGGGCGAGTCGACCTTTGGAGCGTCACCTGCCCACCTGAACCACAAGTATGTTCATTTTGACATTTTACTTTGTGTTGGAGGTTGTGTTGTACAAGTTTAAAGTATATGACTAAAGAAGGTCAAATTGCATAAAGGCTTTTAGTCATCGTTCCATCAGAACAATTTAACCTGAACAGTGACTCACGGCTTACGAAGTTAACAGTTACCCAAAAATGTAGGTGTACATTTTATCATAGATATAACCGTCTGTGACGTTTCTTTATATATTAATAAGTACTTGAAATGACAAGCCCTGTGTATTTCTCTGTGAACTATGTGAACTGTGAACACTCTGCAGAGGTCAAGCTTAAATCTTTAGCGCCCCCCAGAGGGATGAAGCTGCATCAGGACCTTTTCAAACAGCTTCTCAAAGATTTTATTACTTTAAAGAGCTACTGAGTAAAAAGTATTTTAGAAAAGTAAATAAGTCTGGAACAGTAGTTTTTGTGATATAGTCAGATATGTATTTGGGTTTTTCCATCATCAGTTTTTGAGACGTCCAATTGACACGTACAGTACCCTTTATTGTCCACAAGAGGTCAGGGCAAAGAAACAGACAGGTACAATAGTGTATGAGAAGCTGAGTGTTGAAACCAAATGCTGAGATCAAATACATTTATATGTCAAATAAACAAAGGTAAAACTATACCTCAGTAAATAGTCTGACTGTAAAGTTTGAATGATTCATCTATAAAATATTAAAATCAACACATTCAATATGTTCAGACATCAGCATCTGATCCTCAGTATTGTTAAATTATGTATTGATCCATTAAAGTGTCTCTTTAAACCACATTACCTTACAAGCTTAATCTACCATGCAGTGATATGCATATTTTGTAAAGCGAAAAAAAATCATCATGAATCCCAATAACAATATCTATGTCTACTTTTTGTGATTATAGCATTGTTGTCTTAACTTTACTTAATAGCTGAAATCAATCACACACTGTTAACAGATATTCTGATGTAAAAATTTACCATTTTTTCTCTCAGACTATTGCACAGTTTGTAACATGCTGCTGGTTTAGTTTCTACTGACACTGAAAGAATGGACTAAATTATCTGTTATATTTGACCTGATTGTGACTTTTACCTGCACTGTTACTGTTTGTTATCTTTAATCAATCATAAAGGAATCAATGATAGATATGTATTTAATGCAGACTATCTATGACAGAGGAGAGTACAACATAGCTGCTATCAAGTCTCCAGCTGGGGATCCCTGTGTGGTCTCAGGAAGAATTTACAGTAGTTTAGTTCAGTGGCATCACAGCTACTTTACCCAGCTTATACACACTTTGTCAACATTCTCATTGTCTCCAGTCAGTTTGTCACTTCCTGTGTCTAAAACTAACACACACACACACACACACACACACACACACACACACACACACACACACACACACCTTGTGGTAATAATACTCCCCGACAAAGAGCAAAGTTCAACATTTAGTGTCTTTATAAAACGATTTGCAAAATATAGCCAAGGCTCATTCATTTAAATATGCATAAATAGCAAGAAAATACTTTCCCATTTCAATTCAAATCATTTTTGAACGTCTTTATACACAAATCAGAGATCAACATTATATGAAAACAGGGGCCTGAAACCCTCATGACTTTTTGCAGCAGGAAAAAAAAAAATCACAAGCATACTGTAGAGCTAAAGCGGCAGTTTGATTAGTCAGAAATATACATGAAAACATCAAAACCAAGTCTTATTCAAGTCTGTGAAATATCAAAGTACACATCTTTGGATGGATGTCGTTTGTCCGTCATCCTTTTTTTTTCTCTTTCTTTTACATCATCAGCAATTAACACCACAATGGCCAAACGTTTGTGTCTATGTACAATAGTGCAGACGAGGAGCTTGAATCAGAACAAGGCAGTGAGAGGAACATAACACATCATCTAACATCCTGATTTTATTTATTTTTCAAGTGAGTTCCCTTTGTTTTTGATTATTAAATATGCTGGAAACAATCGTACTTTCAGGACGTGTGCCAGACGATGCCCTGCAGTAATCTAATAGTTGTTCATGTTTCTTTTTAATAACTGATGCCTTTTCAACACCTTAACACAGCCATCCATAATAAACATCAGGGTGAGATGTTTGGATGAAGGTTTTTATTTATTAGGATTCTATTTTAATTATTTATGTCACTTCCCTTCTTCATTGAAGGATAGGGGAATGTTTCAGTTATAAAAACATTTTTTCTACCATTCATATTTGGTTATTAAATCGAAAATTTTCGTCATTAATTCAAATAACAATCAGTCCTGCTCTGGATGTAGGAAACAGTTTCTTGCATATGAATTATTTTCAAAATAAAAGCCTGATTTTATCTTGCTTCAGAGGATATTGTAGAAATATGTTAATAGATTTTTGAACAAAAATTAATTTATACAACCTTGTAGAGAAATAATGCAAATAACACCTAACAGTACTCTGAAATGTTCTCCACATTACCTCTTTTCAAATGATCTGCAAACATCCACAGGGCTGAAATTATTATTTAACATGGCATCTTGGAAATTGTTTAATTAGACTGCGTTTTCCAATTTGAAAAACAAAACAAAAAAACACTGCCACATAAGCAGGCTTAGTTCACTGATCTCACTTTTTTTTTCTTTAAAAAAGGTGCTTTAGCTTCCTGGAGCTGAACAGACATGGAGATTAAAGAGATTTTCATTCTTGTCTTTTGTCGTCTTCCGCAGACCTGAGTTCATTTGGCCGGCTCAGAGATGGGTGGAGCGCGCTCCAGTCTCATGGTCCAGGGGTCAGAGGTCGCAGCATAAAATGGTGAGTGGGTAAGCACTTCTTCTCCAGCCAGAGCGAAGGCGAACACTCCTCTCTGCCTCCCGTCTCCTGCCTTCTCCTCCTCTGCGGCGTGCTTCCCTTCTGCTCGCCGCTCCTCCCTGCTCTCCCTGCCCGAGCTCTTAATGCCCAGACCCCTACTGCCGAGGCCGAGCATCTCCCCAAGTCCGTGACTCTTGACCGCCTGGTACGCAGGGCTTAACCCGTTCTCCTCAAAGCGGTTGGTGGCGGCGGAGGGGGGGCACAGGAAGTTGCTGTTTGGTGTGGCCCGCCAGGCGGCCGGCTTTCGCCCCCGCCGGGGGCGGGAGATTCGGCAGCTCTGCCTCTTGATGTGTCGATGTAGGTGGTCGGACCGCGTGAAACTTTTGTAGCAGTGCTCGCACTGGTAGGGACGGACCCCCGTGTGGATTCGCAGGTGGTTCTTCAGGTCGTAGTTGTGGACAAACTTGGAGTTGCAGTGGAGGCAGATGTAGGGGCGCTCGCCTGTGTGCTTCCTCATGTGGATCTTCAGCTTGTCTTGTCTGAGAAAAGATCAAAACCACACGGTTTCTTACAAAATCTCATTGGTTTGAAAGGTTCACACTTAAATTACAACGCTGCTTTCAAGATCTTTTTCCATACGAGTGAATTTTAAAAGTCAATATTGTATTTGAAGAGAATTTGATCTATAACATAGTTTCTCCACTGACAATGTGCTGCTCTAAAAACGTAGGTGGAAAATAGACCAAAGAAGAAGGATGTAGCTGAGAGACATATCACTAATAAGAAACGTGTGGAGGGGGCTTTCCACTTTCAGCTCTGAGATATTCAGATGAGATGAAAGCAGATTAACCTCAGTCTAAAGAGCATGGGGTACTTTTCCGTTAACTGTGCTGTTTGACATAACCTGATGCTGCTTTCTCGTGAAAACACAGGAAAACATTAACATCTCAACACGATCTCTCTGTGACGTGAACAACTCGCTTCACATACCTGGTGAATCGTACTTCACAGATAGTGCACATGTATGGTTTCTCTCCCGTATGCGTCCTCATGTGTCGTGGCAGTTTCCCGGCTCCTTGGATGACCTTGTTGCAGATCGGACATTGCTGTGACGCCTTTGGCTTCATCTTCCTCTCCTCCTCCAGCTGCCAGGGAGGGAAGAGCGCCCCCAGGTGGGAAGCCGAGCTCAGGAAGCTCAGGTACGAGCGGAAGTCGGCCTCGTCCTTAATCTGACCCAGAGTGTGACCCTCTGAGGGCACCGACCCGGCGTTCACCGTGCCGCCTAGGCCCGAGCTGACAAACTCTTTCAGGAAGTCGCCGTGGAGCAGACTGGGTGGGACTTCCTCTTTCATCTCCTCCTTTATGATCTCTCTCTTCACGGCTAGGTCGAGAGGCCTGGAGGCCTCGCGCTGGGCGGAGGTGGAGAATGCGTGGGGGAGCCTGGTTGGCAGTGAAGCACCTGCATGGGGGTGTTGACGGTGGCCGGGGTCCAGGAGCTGCTGAGGGAAGGCTGGGAACTCTGCAGCCCACATGGAGGGGTAGAAGCCGGGGAAGAGAGGGGAGAAGCTGGCCCTCCGATCCAGTGTTGACATGCGAGGATACAGCCCTTCCTGGAGGAGGGACTCGATGGAGAAATCCTTCAGAGCCCGACTCTCCATACTCTCCTGCAACACAACAACGGCATCATAAGCCATGAACTTAGAAATAGTAATTAAGTCTTTTTTTTTTTACTTGATGTCCAGTGAACTTACCTGTTTCCCCCTCATGTTGTCTGGAGACTGCGACTGTGACGACTCTCTGTGCACGTCAAACTGCTGCTGGTACGTGGAGGTGCTCGGAGGCTGCGACTCCTCCATCCCCGGAGGCGTCTGCTCCCCTCGGCTCTCCGACGACTGCAGTGACCTCTCGCTGACGTTGTCCTCCTCTTCATCCTGCTCATCCCTCCTCGATCCCATGTCCTCCTCTTCATCTTCTTCCTCTTCTTCCTCCTCCTCGTCCTCCTCCGCATCCTCCTCTTCCTCCTCCTCCTCCTCCTCCCTCCTCCCACCGCCGCCCTCTACACCCCCACTGTCCATGATCTCCATGCAAACGTTGATGATGCACGGGATCTCGAGCATCTGAGCCGCGTTCAGGATCTCTTTAACGTTGGACGCCGTCACGGTCAGAGTGGAGGTGTAGGCAAACTCCAGGATGGCCGTGAGGGAGTCCGGGGCCACAAAGTCAATTTCGTACACGGCCGCCGTGTGATGGGGATCTCCACCATCAGCGGTGGCAACTGTGAAGAGCTTCTTGAAGTACTGGCTGCAGGCGGCCAGGACAGAGCGGTGGGTGCGGTACTCCTGGTCACGGACGATGAGGATTACATCGCAGAGCAGCCCCTCACGCCGCTGCTCATTGAGACTGCAGAGGACGTCGCTGCTGTGATTGGGGAAGGGGATCCCAATCAGGTCCTCTTCTCTGTGATGAACCATCCTCCTCTCTTAGTCTTTGGTGATAATCTGGATGGGAGGCAGAGACATTGAACCGTTTAGTAACACTTGAATAAGAAGGTCAAACTGAAAGAAACACGTCATTTTGGGGAACCAAAAACTATAGCTTGGTTTGTTCCTCTCATTTTTGCATGAAATTTACTTAAGCATCTGTTTTTTCTAAAAGATAAACTGCAGCAGTGTTTCATAAACCCACAAGGTTGTTTTACAATACAGAAGAGATTCTAAGAATTCTTTAGAGAATTGAAAACACTTCAAGGTCCGTCTGGATCAAAAAACGTGGAGTCTGGCTCACAATACATTTTCATTATAATTTAGACACATTTCCTGAGATGTGAATCTATTTCTTAATTTCAAATAAAGGCTGAAAGTGTTGCCATGTCTTTGCTCATTTTGTACAACAAAATATGACAAAAAAAGAAGTAAGAAATAGCTGTTTGTATAAAGAAAATAAACTTTTTTATTCCAGATGGAGGGAAGACTGTGCTTTTAAAGCTGTGTTAAGTTTTGGGATGTTGAACGATCACCGGGGACTTATCTTTCAGAAAAACAGATGCTTAATTCTGTGACTTAAATGCAAAAAATGCCGTGTGAGAACCACACTTTGGGGGGATGTTAAACGGTGATTCATTCAAACATGCCCTTTTTGCATGTTCAAGCAAATAATGAAACAGGTCACTCCTCCGTTTAACATGGAGTGACAACAATAATAAGCAGCAGACAAAGGATTTTTACCTTGCTGTATGCTGCATGGATTAGCACGAGACTTAGTCAAAGTATGTGGTATGGGTCAGGGAAGAACTTGTTAGACTTTGGCATGGATCTGGATCAGGGGGAGGATCCGGGATTTTGTTTTCCACTTTCTTTAATATTGCGACATAGGGCTTTTGCAACATTTTACTTGATTTCTGTAAGAATAATTCTTGGATCCAGATGAAAAAAAATCTGCCGTGTTTAGGAGACTGATATTTATGTGTATTTTGGTGAAGATCCAAATAAGAATCCACATCTAGTGGGTTTAATGTGGTTGTCCTTGGTGGAGTTATGTGCTTTACCGAGGGCGAGTCTAGTTTTAGAGAGGAGCTAATCTAACACCATGAGTGGCAGCCCTGCTTTATTGAAATATACTGTAAGCATGAATGTTTGTGTGCCATCTGTGCAGAAAAGACAACAAGTGGTAAATACAGCATGTCTCCTTTCGAGCAAACATCACATCGGGTAAAATTTAATCTTGAATGTGTTATCAGGATGTCTTGCAGGAAAGTGTTGAGAGCTATAGGGAAACCCATCATCTTGATAAGGCCGTGTTTGACTTGTGTAAAGGACTGTTTTACTTCTGCACGTCGCAGCAAGAGATCCTGAGATAGTAACGTCCATCCCTCTTGTCTGCCTCTGGCAGATATGAGCACAAAGCAAGCCGATACCTTCACGTCAGCTGCAGAGAGAGTGATTGGGATGTGGTGAGAAACAAAGAAAGAGGTCAGATTCTAGATGCTGTATCCTGTCAGATTGCTTAGTGTGCAACCTGGCCTCACGTTGTTTGACTCGACAGCAGATATTGTACAAATCTGCACCGAGTTCTTAAAATCTCCATCCCACGGCTACTTGAGCTCCTACCTGTTGATTCACTCTGCTGTTGTTTACAGTCACAGTGATAAAACTCCCTCTGGCACAGTGCTCATTCATTCACATCTATGAATAGAGCTTAAACTTAGCCATCCACACTTGGTGGTCACTGGAGGCATGTGTAGATAAATACTTTGAAGCGGCCCCACTCACCACAGCTGCATTGTTGACTGGCTCTAAATGGTCCAGGGCTGAAGCCACACACACACACACACACACACACACACACACACACACACACACACACACACACACACACACACACACACACACACACACACACACACACACACAGACACAGACACCCTAGTCCTAGTGTCTCACTGTCTTGTTTCTTGTGCTGCAGCATGCCAAAGAAGTAAAAAAAAAAAAAGAGAATTCAGAAAATCCCTTAGTTCACCTGCAGGCATACAACTTGGGTACCAATCTTACATGTAGTTTATTCTTGTCGATCTTGTTGCTAGGCTACTGTTGCTATGTTCATGCCATTGATACAGTGTGGACATAATTAAAATGTCTATAGGGGGGGGGGGCGGTATAGGATATAGGCCCGCAGACCTGTGCCACTTCATTGAGCAGAAACTGGAACAAAAGAGTGACAAGAGAAAGTTGCGGTGGCCAAACTGATGAAATGATGTTTCTAAAATCTTAAAGAATGAATGAAAAGAAAAGGGATTATATCTGGGTTGAATTTCATACTCATCCTGCAGTGCAAATAAATCCTAAAATACATCATATTAAAACTCCTTCAACTGATTCCGCTCCGAACACAGCAGTATCCCTTTTTCTATTACATCTCACACCACATGTTACATCCCTAAAAGTATTGGGTAAAAGCTTGGGTAAAAGGTGAGAGAATCTCCAGTGAAAGAGCAAAGGAGGGATCGTATGGCCCTGAAAGTTCCCTAACAGGTTGCACAAACACCAGCGGAGGGGCCCCTCCCAGTAACAGCCTGCCAAGGCAAACAATAGTGCAGAACTTGGAACAACACCGGGTGGATAAGAGGGAGAGGGAAAAAAAGGAGTCTGACTGGGAGGGCTCGGCGAACTCGCTGTCATTCGCTCGCCCTCGATCCATCCCACCCACTCCACTGGAACTATGGGACACGTGCTGCTGTTGCTGTTTGTTCGCCTTGTGCCCCAGCGAGCACCACTCCCCTCCATTCCCACTGTTTGCCTGCCGCTGGCTCTTAGCGGCCAGCCCCTAATTACAATGTGGAGAGGATCTAAGGAGGATGTGCCACATAGACAGGGAGGGGAGGAGGGCACAGCTTTCCCACCACAAGGTCCTGGAGCGACATTTCATCAGCCAAACAGCCTTAACCCTTTATACACACACACACACACACAAGCACACACACACCACCCACCCATCTGCAGCCAGGGTGGGGACTGCTTGTGAAAGGGCTCTGATAATTACTGTTTAGGTCATTTGGCTCTAGATCATCCTACTTTTCTGGCCGAGTCATGGAAGGACACATGTTTTTCTTAGTACTAAATCTGACTCAATAAAAAGTTGTCAGTCCAAATCAACCTGCTGTTGTACAGTGACAGAGTTTCACACAGTTTGTTGAATTAATAAAGGGTAAAAGTCTTATCGTATTCCAATAATCAGCTGCAGCAACTATTTCTGTTTATCACGCAAGCATCGCTGAATTCATCAGGAATTTCAGTTCGCCGTGTGACACTAGCTGAGAACTTCATTATTAAGCAGACATAATGACATAATGGACAGTGCTGCTTCTTCTTTCCGGGCCGCCTGTACCGGCCACGTCTCCTCTCATGCCTCACTTAGTCACCAACACTTTCAACTCAGCACTCCCACCCCAAGTCATGTGTCACCTCCATTCACTGTCGTCTTTCTCCAGAGAACTTCATCTGCTTTCTGGGCTCTGATCACCACCTCCACTGCCACCGCCGCCGCCGCCACCACCTCCACCTCCTCCTAATCATTCTCCTCTTCCTCCTCCTCTTCCTCCTCCTCTTGCTACCCCTGTTGCAGCTGTATCATCATTATGCCCAGAGCGGAGTGACTAACTTGTCCCCAGCCCTGACCGCTCAGGCCACAAATCAGCAGCTAATGTCCATCTCAACCCTTGTCACGGACAGACACTCATTTGGCCTCTAAGCTACGACACCCAAAGCCTAGTTTATCCCTGTCAGGCCATTGCATCCACCTGACCCACATGCTAAATCACCTGCAGCCAAAGTTTACCCCTGTCAGCGACTGCCCTTAGCCAACACCTGCTAAACAACTGTCACAGATGGACAATTGCGAGGCCAATAATTTACAGCATTGACAGACAAAATGAGGAGAGGACATTCATTTGACCTACTGTGTGAGGAAGTCCATTATCACCAGTAACACACAGGTGCACCTGTTTAGCGAGTGTCTGGAGCCTATAGGTAACATACGGGGAAGTTTTAAAATTATTATTTTAATTGCTGTCACTTATAGCCGGTGTGCAGAGTATAATGCCAGTTACACAATTTCATGGGTTGTGTATTTATCTTTATAATAATGATGAAATGTCAGGGTGGAATTTGAGCATTTAACTGCACAATTTGCGCCTAAAAGTTGAATTTCACCAGAAACTTTTTTAAGTGAGTCCAGTGCTCACTTATGTCCCTTTTACACTTTTACAGAACAAAGGGGAAGTTAAAAATGTTTTGCTACTGCACATTTTATTAATTTATACTTATTATTTTAAAATATATTATATATGGGCTTGAATTAAAAGTTATGAATATTTTCATGCAAAATCAGCCGGCGAGATGAACAAATTTAACCTCACTCTAAACATATTGTCAAAATATTCCGACAAATTCACTGCTATATTTCCTGCAATTATTTTAGCAATAGGTCAAGTGTATTTTGTGCCTTTTTAATTGATTCATTTATTACAAGTTTGATAGAATGAAATAATTTGAAGTAAGCATCTGAGATCTGGAGCCCGCTTTACCTCACTCTGCTCCTCAAAGAACTTCTGTCCATTAAGAATCACCTCTGGAGCCTTTAGGGGAGCCCACAGCTAAACACCATTATCTCTCTCACCCCAAAGTAAACACAAGTTTATCGTTGGCTGCATAATATCGCTGGACTGATGAAGAACATCACTTATAGTCTATTCGCTGTGAAATAGATGTTACTTAGGATTTGTTTACGTCTTTTTTTGGCCTGAATATAGACCCACAACTGAACAGAAGAAAGTTGTATTCAGTACCACAAGTGAAGGTTAAATAAAACATTTTTTTAATATATTTTTTGGGAAAGTATAGATATTATTAAAGTTTACATTTGGTTAAAAAATATTATCTCCTTTAGCTGTATTTTTGGACACTCGGAAAACCATCTTCAAGCTGAATGTATAAAAATCATACAAAAAATAAAATAGGCTAAAGAAGAAAAGTTTCATCAAACAGTGGCAGGTGTAGGTTAAACGCTGGCTGAAGCTAATGAGACAATCAGAGGTGACAGAGTAAACTTGTCAGTGATCTATATTAAATTATTTGACACAATTTGACAATATCTGATATCTGATATTTATATGCAAAGGAATCCCGTGTATTTTATTTCCCACAGACACAGTTATTAATAAATAATCTGTGCATAATTTCATGAAAGAATGCAGCGAGTACAAAGAAACGTTGACACCTGAATGACAAACAGCAGCTTGTAAACAGTCCTGATGAGATTACCGGTCACTGCATTCTGTAACTAGATGAGCTAAGAGGTCTGCCAGCTCCACTTGGCTGTAAACAATAATTTGCAGCTCAGCCTTTTTAAAAATCCATAACATGTTTTTTTATTTTTGGCCTCACTCACCAAACACCTCCCAACTTAATGAATTACCTGAGTGTTTATGTTGCATTTAAAGGGACAACGTCGTATATGGATGTGTAATATCTAAAAAAGTGACATGTGTAATTACTGCCGGCGACGAAACACATAGTTAAGTCCGCGAAAATGCTCGACACTTCAAAGACATGTTGTGATGCTGTAAACACTCGATACCATTTCCAGACTTTTTATGGCACAATATTTATACTACGGCCAAAATGATTACACGCGTCATTAAGTGACTTTATTGTCCTGTTTGCACCTTGTCAGGCCTTTATGATCTGGAGCAGGAGGCTACAACATAATAAGTGGGATGCACATGTGCACACTGAAGGAGGACACACGAGTGGAAGCTTGTTCACACAAACACACATACACTGCAACAATGGGATTATTATAGACACACACATATATATATATATATATATATGCACAAAGCTGCTCCAAAATCTGGCATCCACATACATTCACATGTCTTATTGTTTCCCAGCATCCCACAGCTCCCAGCAGCCTTCGACCTACCGTACCTTCACTTTCTCGATTTCCCCTCACGTGTCTTTTTTTGGTTTTATTTCCAGGCTCCGCGGCTCCTCGCTTGACCTTTCAGCATTGCCCTCTTTAATTGAAACACAGCTGTCTCTCTCTCTTTCTCTTTCTCTTTCTCTCTCTCTATCGCTCTCTTCTTGCCAGACTGTCAGTCAGTCAGTCAGTCCATTCACAAGCTCCTCACACCGGCCACGGTTGCCCATTCATAAGAATAATACAAAAATTTAAAAATATATATATATATATAAAAACACCCAGGGAGGAATATCCAGTGGAGAGCGGGCAGGAGCAGCGCGGCGGAGGAGAAGCGGAGAGTGTGATTCTTGGGTCTGTCTGTGAAGCAGCGTGGCTGGTGTGTGGAGTTTCGAGTCAGCCTGTGTGTTGTGTGTGGCTCGTGTAGGACGAGCGAGGGAGTGAGAGGAAGGGAGGAAGGGAGGGAGGGCAGCAGCACTGCGCTGTGGAGATGTCGCACCACTAGTTTTTATAGCAGGGTGGGTAGCTGGAAGATAATAATACCCCATCCTCCTCCACAACACAAGTTTAAGCGCACTGTGTAATAAGCCCATGGCGCAGACACCCTCTGATTTAGGTCAGACAAAATGAATTTTTAGTTGTGTTAGAGTGGATATTGGTATAAAGGGACCGGGGCAAAGGAACTCGAAGGGGTTGTTTGGGGAGACTGAGGGAGGGTAAAAAAGGAAAGGGAGGAGAAAAAAAAGCGAGAGAAAAGTTGGAAAACTATTTTGTGCCCCTCTGTTGGTTAGACTCAAGCTGAGATGAGGAGATGCACAGAGGCAGGAGCACAACAGCAGCTGGGAGGCATGCTAGTTTGAGTTTTAGACCTGTTTAAAATGGAGTCATGATATTTTCTTAAATAGTCTTACATCATATATAAATACTTAAATAATAAAAACTAACAATAGACCAATTTTCTGGTCCTGATTCAGGCTCTCAGGCAGGCGACAAAAGGTGCACGGCCCCTGCTAATGCTTCCTCACAACACACAACTGAAAACACCCACCAACTTGAGAGGAAGTATTATTTAAGAGTCAACACCATCTGAGGTCTGAAATACCACAAGTGATTAATGCACAGACTTGTTTTCATTTCTTTTGAAAGCACCCAGGTTTAAAAAAAACAGAGAAGAGTGGAGAGGCCAATGTCAGATTCCTGTTTTGAGTCAGAAAGGCTCCAAAAAAACGGGTAACGGTCGGCAAGTACACGCCGCCACCTCAGTCTGTGGAGAGGAGGAGGAAGTCCATGCAGAAAAGTGCAAAAATAAGACCAGCTGCTGAAAAATGTACTGAGGTGAAACCAGGTTCAGGAGGAGTTCTGGGCTGTGGCGAGCAGAGAAACAATTTTTGCAAATGTGCATCGTATCAGCACTCAATGGCAGCAGGAATGGCCTTCAAATCTGCTTCCTGTTTTGTGTCAAAATGTGTGTGTGTGTGTGTGTTCATGTCACGGTGAGAAACCGAAAAAAGAGAAAACTGAAAAGAAAGAAGGATAAAAAAAAGAGATTTATGTTTTGTATGAGTACGCATATTCACAGGATCTGAAAGACCCACCGGGGTTTCCTGTATGACATCATCAAACCACGCCTTTTGTTATACTTGGAGCAGGAAGATCTTAACATGTTATTTATTTAAATATTTAATGTTTTCATTTCTAACCTTTTTTTGTGATCATAAAAATCAAATGTTAGAAATACAATTAAGAGAATTCTTCTAAAACAATATCTTTTGAGTAACACATTGTTTTTTCAATCAGAGCGCCAGTTGGATTTCATGGGTAGTTGGGGGTCAAACCAGTGTTTCAACAGGGACCGCTGTTCATTAACATTAAAATCCAAAAAGGGATTCTCACAGATGATATGTCAAAAGTTGTGACGGCTAAGATAAGAACTAAGTTGAACAATCCAAACTAAGCAGTCTTTCATTCATAAAGGTAGAATATGCACTGAGCCATTGTTTTCTTTGTGGTTTCTGGACCTTCAAATCTACAAAAAAATTCCTAACCATCCATAAAACACGAGCGACAGTCCTACTGTGAAAGCAGTTGAATTATGTCGAGTTAACCTCCGCAAACAAGTCGACATCAGAGTGCTACATCAGACTGCTATGCCCACTTCCCCCTGGGGGAAAACACGGACCAAAGCAAACCGCAGCCCATGCCCTGGTGGTTTACACTGTTTTGTACAGGGTGAGAGCTGAGGCCAGCTCACATTGGCATCAAGTATATATAAACAGGGTTAGCCACTAACTGCTCACAGGCCGGCCAGACAGCCAGAAAAACAACAGTTGCCATCCTATAAGCTGGGCTATCGTTTCTAAACACGTCACGGCCGTCACAGCAGCACACTGCTACCTGAGAGGACGACTTGGAAACTAAATATGCTTTCAGACACGCGACGAGATATTTTACTGAAATTGTCCAGAGAATGGAAATTCTTTGTTTGTCAGCTGCTCCGGACATTTTCTGGAACTTTTCCCAGCAGCCCCATTATGAAAATTGTGAGCCCATGTGAAAAAACAGCAGCAAAATGTCCTGACTCCTGCAGTGTTCCTATATGTGAAAGGCAAATTCCGGAAAATGTCCGCATCAAATTTTTTAAAACTACAGGCTGTTGTACTGTCCGATTTTTCATTTAATCACAGTGTAGCATGACTAAAAGGCAAATTTATATTGAAATAATACTTAACATATTTCTTAAATCATAACACAAGCATGAAATCCATTTTCATCTTACTGTCACATGCATCCTTCTCGAGTGTTTGGCTACACTGAGATGTGGTTAGTCCTGTCGCTGAGCCCGAGTGCAACAGTCACAGGATTCAAGGATTCAAGGGGCTGAGTAAGCGTCATGTGTTTAGTCTGTTCAGTCTGTCTGTCTGTCTGTCTGGCATCTCAACGTACCTGTTTACCATCACCTGCTGCGCCCAGCAAGATACACACACCAAGACACCAGATTGGCACTTTGGAGTGGGGGTGGGGTGTGAAGCATCATTACATAAAGTTGATATCACAGAGACTTTGATGCTGCTCTGAACTTGGCTTAGTGTACAGTATCACAAACACACTGAGGGAACTTCTAGCAGAACAAATACCCTGAACCTGACAGGGTTGTCCTTGTTATGAATTCAGTTATTTGAACCTTTTAGCTGTGAATGCTGAAAAACTAATGATCTTCATATGATAGAAAACCCTTTATTAACACGTTTTTCTCCCATTTCTGCAGCTCCATTGTGTGATCCAACACTGCTCGACTGTCACACACACACCAACCACACATCCACTGTTTGAATACACCACTTTCACTTTCACACACACACACACACACACACACACACATTCCAATCTCTGCACAGTGCTACCACTTCCAAAACATCAGAACTCTCCATTCACTTATCTACGGACCTGCAGAGTTAAATCAGTTGGAAAATTACCTGGTTCTTGTTAGTTGCACATTCCCCCGTAAAATATATGTGGTAGGCGAGTGTGCAGTAATTTCATCAGCGTTCACTCAACAAGCAATATGTCCCAAATGCTGTTTGCAGCAGCAGATCTCAAAAATAGTTTGCGCCAGACCGTAGCTGTACACTGGTGCAACAAACACAAAGTGGTGCAGTGTTCAGCCAAAGGTCACGTTACTCTTGAAAAGAACTAGCTTGTAATAAGTGTTGTTCAATCATGTCAGAATGCAAACAAGTTTATAGACGTTCCAAGCGGCCAAACTCGAATGTAGTTTGAAAAAGGTGGCGTCATAAAGAGGAAGCAGTGATAATTGTGATAATTGTTGAATAAACTTATGGGTATAACTGAGACGGTCCTCCACAGAAAATCAACAGCATTTCATATTTTCGACAGCAAGCGACCCAATGTAGCATCTACATACGTTTAACTGACATTGTTATATAGTTGTTTTAAAGCATGCTTGTTTTAAAGGGCCCCCTATTTTAAGTGTTAAACTGCATGTGTCTGTAATCGAGCTTGGTCGGCTTCCAAACTAAAACAGAATTCATGTTGGGTTCGGGTCGGGCTTGATTCGTGAAAGAAAACTGAGACCCGAGCTGCTCTCTATTGGCCTCTATTTTGGCCTTCTCTGATTGGTTGGTAGACTCAAACGTCAGAGGAGAATGTTTTTGCTCTGCTGCCAGGCTGCTTATTGATTTTGGTTATTTGACAGCACCTCCTCACATTAAGATATTTGTTTTTTATTTCAAATAAAATATTAGAAACAATTTACATAGCATTATATAGCTTTAAATTCCAGGTTGCAGCAAAAAGCAAAAGACAAGAAACAGACAAATCCAATCAGCCTGACTCGTGCCCTTTACCCTGGTGTCTCGGAGGCCAGGTGTGGCCTGGTGTGGGGGAAAGGCAGGAAAGGGAGGCAGTCATCCCCCCACCGTCCAAAGATAGTGCATCACATCGCAGCAGCCTCCCCGGTCTACACCCTCCTACCTCCAGAAGGTCAAGGCTGGAGACACATGCACAGATGCAATGCTGCTTTAAACACAAAGGAAGGCAGGCCTGTGTGAAAACCGCACTGTACCTGTGCCTTGCTCAATCACAGACACACACCCATCTGTCGGTGCACTGAGGTCATTAGAACCACCTTGGAGCATGCCATTTGGGTGAGTGAGGTGGGGGCGTTCACTCACTGCTGACCTTTCTGTTTGTGCTTTAACTTTCTCCTGTTTGGTCTTCTTCTCCGACATCCTCCTAATCGCTATTGGATTCTTTGCCAAAAGGGAGGCTAAGTACACAAGCTGCATATTTAGAACTGGGAGTGCTGGGAGAGACAGTTACAGTGTTTCACAGGTGGCCATAATGCTTTGTGTAAAGTGTGTGTGTGTGTGAAGACAACTTGAATGTCTGTGGTGATGTTTACTGAAGACAAATATTACTCTTCATGTCTGCGGCGCTGCCATGCACTTTTGTTTTTATGTCCTTGATAGAATGTGGAAATTTATTCTGTACCAGAAAATGCAACAAAGTGTACAAGGAGTCGACCTCCCGACCTCAACCGCCATGTTTGTACTTCTGAATGCATTCTGCTACTGTGTTGTGCTCATTTGATTCGCTTTGTGTGAATATTTGTGTGTGTGTGTGTGTGTTTTGGCAGGGTCGCGGGGTGAATGAGGACAACGCCGTATGGTGATAACGAGGAGGAGGCCAGCCTTGGTGGGACAGCCTCTGTCTGCCCTCAGGTAGTGTGTGTGTGTATGCATGTTTGTGTGTGTGTGTGTCAGCAGGAGAGCCCTCGGGCACTCTGGAACCTCCTAATTAAAACCAGTCAGGCTGCAGGGCAAGGGAGACAGATGCCTGTCATGGCACACGTAACACACACACACGCGTACACACGTGTGCACGAGGTGGCGGACCGCATTGAACCACATGTACACTCACACATGCACCAGTGTGATGCGTAGGTCAGCTATTTTTGGACAATCACTTCCCACCCACTCAGGTATCACACAGGTAAGTAATCTGTACGTGACCCAGATGACAAACACAAAGCGGTGAAATCAACACAGCAGGATCACGACTCGTGGCTGCTTATATTTTAAGACAAAGAAAATGTTAACATATGTGAACAGTCATTGTTACTTGACTTGTTTATATGAAACTTACATGATTGAATCCATCACTTATTTTTAAAGGCTAAAACAAATGTGGCCAATTTGGTTCAAAATCCATCAGTGAACTCTCATTAGTTTTATTTGCACCCCTGAAAATCTGCTGGATCGTGTCCAACTTCTTTCACCGACACACACCGAGCATGCCTCACACTCTCCCTCACATGCAGTCGTGACCCATTCTTGCTTCCAGATTGACACATCTCTCTTCCCCCCCAGCACAGAATGAGACATAATTGTGCTGAATATCTGTAGCCTGCAGACTCTGTCACATTTCTTCTCTCTCTCCGTTCCCCCATGTACGGCCCAGAGCTGCAGGCAACCACATATAGTACTTAGCAGGCTAACTGCTGTTTGTCTGGGGTGGGTGGGTGGATCAAGGCATGCTTCTCTCCTTTCTCTCCCAGTGATTAGATAGCATAAGCAGGCCAGCTAGCCTAACCCACACACTCATGTCTCTAAAACTGCCATCCAGCCCTGCGTTTTCTCTCACTGCCTCTCACACACAGGTGGGTGGACCCACTTATTCAACCCAGATCTTTCTTTTAGACATTATGAAATCGTGCTCTTTTTTTTTTTTTCCCTTTCTTCTTTTTTTTTTTTCATCTAACTCTCCAATGCTGACTGACATTCGACTCTGTATGTTCCCCGCAACGTCTCTGTAGCTCGGTTCTATAGAACAAGCGATTTAATTTTCCAATTTACTGGGTGATATCCCCCTTTGTCAAGCTGGCAGGCATGTCTCCTTGCACTTGTCACTGTATAGGCTGAGGCGAGGTGGGTTGCCAGTGGTTACAGGGGCCTATTTTCTATTATCGAGGTAACATTCAGGAAACACCCACAATTTGTATGTAAAATGCTTCATTGCACAACCGCATTACAAATTGTGGCTGCCACTGACATTTCAAATGTTGAAGTGTGACAAAAAATATTTCTCTGGTTACTGCCACTCTACTGGGAACAGAAGAAACCATACAAACACACAAAGCCACACATATTTTCCGTATCATAAGCAATTTATAAAATAAGTTAAATCAAGTTTAAAATGAAGACATAACTAAAAACTAATGTTATTTACTGATGCAAATAACCTATTTATACATTAATCCGGTGCAATTCAAGAAAAGAAATGTCTAATATTACAGGATGTTTGCTGTAGTTTCTCATAATTGTGAGCAAAGGTGGCTTAATGTGCCTCGAGGTGCAGGGTTAATCTATGTGAATGTTATCAGGCAGAATCTTAAAAGTGATAAAAAAAAAAGAAGAAAGCAGCATGTACGGAAGGATTAAGAATGGTGGGAATGGAGAATCGGTGCGATCGACCTGTGGTAGCGCGGGTGCCTGCCTCCCCGGCTGCTTTGTCGTTCGAGCCAGGTGCCGCGTTTCGTGAGGAGCACAAAAGTACACAAATCCCACAGAAGGAGCTTTTTTGGCAGGGCTCGGGCCTCCCACCCACGGCAGCCTCTTCAAGCCTCCTCCCATCCTCTATTCATCTGTGAGGGGCGGCTTACTCACCCAGGCCGACTCCACACAACAAAATCTGGACCTCCATCCTACGGAGGGGGGCGGACGTGCACGCACGCACTCGCAAACGGCTACTCAGCCATGATAGACATATACAACCACAAGCGCATTCATTTGAGCCTGAGAGGTTGTTTTGAGGGTGCACACCTAATTAGCCAGGTGACACGTTGTCACCCAGGTTTGATTCAGTTTGAGCGTGGTTTGGAAACACTGATTCAGCAGCTGTGATAAAGTGGGTCACAGGAGGTTAAAGTCAGATTGCGTATCCCTCGTCACATGGACATGCCCACACGCTGTCAGTTGGGAAGAAGGCGTGTGGACTCATTCGCTCGGTCAGTCTCATCTTGAACACATCATTTCTGCAATAATGAGGCCACACCCTCACTCACTTGACAGATTCAAGCCTCTCGCTCCTTCCGTCAAGTGCATTCACGCTCTCGCATATACGACCACGCACTCACTAAACACACAATGTGGGCTTATCATATACAGTATACTATAGGTGAGATTGTACGAACATGAAGAGATCTGCCTCGGGTAATGTAACTGACGTAAAAGAGGCCCGGCAACAAAAGGCCTGAGTGGATCAGGTTAAATTCAGATAATCCAGGAGACAGAGAGACTCAGAAAGACAGCCTCTCTCTCTCTCTCTCTCTCTCTCTCTCTCTCTCTCTCTCTCTCTCTCTCCTGTCTAGAGTAGGTGTGGTGTCTACTTGACTTTTTATCCCCATGTAACCCCACTGTGACAGGAAGAGAGCTCTGTAGGCCCTGCTTGTTTTTTTGTCAAGTGATAAAGGCCGATAACAGATTCAGACTAGGATACAAGTGTTATTGCGACAGAGTATAGGCTCACTGAAAAAAATCAGAGATTCTGAGTATAAAGTTGTAATTTTATGAGAAAAAAGTTGTACTCCTATGAGAATAAAGGTTGTAATTTTAACGAAATAAAAGCCATAATTTTAGGACGAAAAAGTTGTAATTTTGCGAGAAAAAAGTCTTAGTTTTTGGCTAGGTGACATGTTAAAGGGGGGAATCAGAAAATACTACATATTGTGGCTCATCAACATTATCATAAGTATCGGGACTTGAAAAATGATTTTGCTAACCATGCTACTTCGGTTGTGATCGCCAGTGAGGTTGCTGTTGGTTACATCTGCATGAAATTCAAATTCAATAGTTTCTCAAAGAGTTTGATTGTTTCAAGATTTTGGATCCAGAAGGAGTGGAACTGTGGCAAGCGCTGGTTCTCCTCTCTGCTAATTTCCTAAAAGTATTTCTCTGTATTCTCCCAATATTATGACTTTGTTCTCACCATTCACAAAATCTTCATGAAAGTTATTATTTTCTTCAATGTGGCCCCAATACTCCGTCTCTTATTACATGTTCTGTACATGCTGCTTCAAAGTATTTTCATAAGAAAGTTTTTATTCTCATTTGTTTCTTGCTATTGTCTCACACCCATACATTGTATTATTTATTATTTGAAGTACACTTTGAGGAGGCTATGTTTTCTTTTCTTTTATCCATCATGTGTCTGATAACAGAGACAAAGTTTTTGCCTGCATGAAAACATATATATTTTTCTCATTTTCATTTACTCAAAGTCATATAGTCAATTTTAAAATACTGGGGTGCTTGTATCAGCAATTTATGGTTTATGACTAATAATATTCTTAAAGTTTGAAGTTACTGTGTGTGTGTGTGTGTGTGTGTGTGTGTGTGTGTGTGTGTGTGTGTGTGTGTGTGTGTGTGTGTGTGTGTGTGTGTGTGTGTGTAGAGAGGGTCATAGACAGGAAGAATAAAAACATTCTGAATGTCACACTTCTGCCCCCACATCTGTTGCACAGAGAAACTAAATCCGTGCATACTTTTAAGTTAATTGTGAGTGTGCAAGATCGCTAACTGATTAAACAGAATCCTGGAGGACAGATGTCATCCCATGTGTCTTATTAGCACCATGTTATTTACAGAGCTGACATGCTCTCAGACTCTAATAGATTTAATCTTATAACCCCTGGGGTGGCTTCTTGACGGCAGATAGTTGAGGCTAATGAGGAAAAACATCATATAGAATATATAAATCATGCACGATGATTCCTACGCTGCTGCCACAGTAACAAGCGAGATTAAGATTGATGTGATACTTTCAGTCTGTTCCAGCCTTGTCATGCTTTCACTTGCTTCCTCCTCAGTGTGCGGATTCTACAGAGTGAGAAGGACGAGGCTTCCGCTGCATGCACATCCGCAGCAAGATGCGCACAGGAAGGTTTCCGGAGAGCACTGGACATCCCTTTTATGAAGAGTTTGATATATGGGCCCAACACAGAAACCCTGATTCTACAAGAGGTCAGCCACCCTCAAGTCTGATTCTGGAGCTCACTGGGGCGCAGACAACTCTTGCACGCTTTGAAATTTTGCCATAACACACAGAAAATATGAACCTCTCATTATGACTTTTTTATGGGAAATAGTCGCACAACGAAGAAAAAACAGAAAAGAAATGACAGAGGAAGAAAAGATGTTAAGAGAGATGTTACTGACCTTTAAAGAAGTTTTGAGTTGAGTTGCTCTCACGCCCTCAGTCCCTGTCAGGGAAGTCGAACGCTGTCTCGGCACGGGCAGACATGTGAAAGTGAGAGCAGGCGAGATAGAGTCAAATTTGCTCTGAAGGTGTGTCAGTGATTTGGGGGAGTGAAAAGGTACCGTTCCATGAAACGGTTATCTAAGAAACACAACAAAACAAAAACTGCTACACCCACCAGCCTCAGCCAACACCCCTCCCTCCCTCTAAACCAAAAGTATTTGGCAGCGTTCCCTACAAGTCCACCTGTGCTTAGGGGAGGGGAGTGACACACACACACACACTCACGGGCCAAGCCTAAAAACCAGCTTGCAAGCTAGGACTGGGTTGTGGTTGGGTAGGGACTTAGCTTTAGGTGCCGAGGGCTGGAGGGCAGAGGGGATGGAGGCCTGGAGGTGTGGAGGCAAAGACAAGTTGGTGCAAAATGAGGGGCAAGGGGTGCAAAGCTGAAGCACTGAGTTTGATGTGCAACCGGACAGACTGGGCTGAGATTTCAAACAGAGAAGAGTGTGCAAAGAGGAGGTTGCAGTAAAACGCAGGGTTGATCCAGTGGGTGGGTGTTTGCCTGTGCCAAACAGGAGCTAGAGGGGTTCATATCAGGTGTCGAACAAAAGACATATCAGGGGAGAAATGAAAGGATTGAAGAAAGGTGGTGTGATAGAGACTCGGTGACAGTATCTGAGTGTATCTGGGCGTGTGCTCCAGTGTACCAGCCTGTACCTGGCAAGACGCAAGAACCATTGTAGTGCTCTGAAGGGAATAATGCAGTGTAATGGCAATATAATAGGAAGGTGTAATGAGTGATGTAAATGCTGCTGGAGGGGGCATATTGGGTGATACAGGAGCAGTATTGTTGGCTAAAAAGATTAATAAATGAGCTCCAGAATGAAGTGACATTTAGAACAATATTTCTATATTGGTCTATTCTTATTACCACTTTAAAGCACTCATTAATAATGTTCGTAAGTGATGTTGAAGGGATATTGACATTCTATCAATATATTAAAAAATTATGTGAAAACAGTGTGACAACATAATGGGGGCTTTATAGTGAGTGTCCCTGTTTGACCTACAGCGTTACTGTTTTGAGTCACCGTGTGGCTTTTAACTCGCTGTATCACTCAACAGAAGACATAGTTGTAGACAGAGAACGTAATGGAACATTTAGCAGCAGCTAGGTATTTTCCTCACATACCAGGTGGCCAGAGATGCGACTTTAAACATATGATGTTGCTCAGTTTCCGCTGGATGTCTATAGAAGTGACTGTTCACTCACAGTGTTACATTATCAACCTAAAAGGTGATGATACATCACATGTAGGGCTGTTTGTAAAGATGAACGTCATGACAGCTTCTAAAAGAGAAGCCAAATCTTGTTGATCGCCCCCTTGTGGATGGCTGCAGTATATCATTAACATAGACGGTACGTGATGAGGGTTCACAATGAGCCTGTGCTTCATTTGAACCACTGCTTTCATGAATCTGAGCTGAATGTAGGATAAAATCCACACAAACATGGGGAGAAGATGAATATTCCACCAAGAACCAGAAGCAAAATCTTTTTACTGTGAGATGCAAATGGAGATAGAGAAATTGTTTGTATTTCCTATGTCTAGGGGGTTTCCCCCTTTCCCAGATTCCATAGGAGTAGACCTACAGGATACACATACAAAAACTCACTGTGCATGTTAGTACTAGAAACAACTTTACCTTTTACTTAGTGTTTTAGGATAGTTAATTCAAATTTTCCCAAACAATGCACAGATAGATTAAATCAGCTAAATATCGGCCTCAGCACATAGTGGTGTAAATTAAGATTACAATAGCCCTGCCCTCTTCTTTTGATTTATCTGTCACAGTGACAATCCTCAAGTACACTCCATCTGTTTATAGATAAACACACCAAGCAGCGGTCTGATCATTGTGTGTTCTGTCCCATACAGTGTCTTACTTCTTGTCCTGGGAAACGATGGGTCTAATGTTTAATTTCATTGGTAGCTAAAAAACATCTGTTTGAGGACAAGTTCAGTCAATGTTTTGTTTGAATCAAATCACACAAGCAAGTGTGAGACACCTGACAAGGTGCAACTACTGTAAAGAGCCTTGTTTTTCCTCTTGAACCTGAATGGTCCTTGACAAAGTGTCAATCTTGTTCTTCAACTGTGATCATCTGAATTTTTATATTTTCAGAATGAAATGGCTGCGAAGTGCAACGCTAGACAAAGCATTTAATCTGTAAGAAGCATACAAGAAGAAAAAAAAAGTGCTTTACTAGTTAATGACAGTACACTTTAATACTTTAATATTCACAAAGACATGTTGAACTTGCTCACCACTGCCTCATCATACCAAAAGGGGTGTTAATAATAAAACCATTTTCAAAATCAGTCTCCTAACCTGATGGGGGGTTTTGTATGTGAAGCTGCAGGGTCCAGGGTGCAAAACCACCCCCCTTTGAATACAATGATGAAAAAAGGCTTCTGGTACATGAAGCAGCAACTCTTAGTTACACCCACATGCTGCTGTTGCTTTCATCCTGCCACCTGTGGAGTGGGTGTCACCATCCTATCCACCAAATCTGTCAGAGAGACCGGTTTCACGGGGCCATGTTTCGGGTGATGGAATCTGTTTTATGAATAGCTTTTTTGTTGTGTTGATTTTGTTTTTTTCCGCTGCAGGCTTCTTCTCTCCCCACACAGTGAAAAGTTCTTTGCTTTGAGACAAGATCATGTTTAGAGTAAATGATATGCTTATACATTAAAAGTAGAAGAAGAGAAAAAGAGAATACTGTAAGTGAAGAAAAGTCTTCTTAGTTAAAAATAAAAATAAAATTATTTCTCTAAATATTCTGTAATGGTCAGTTCCTCTGGCTTCCAATCAAAGTATTAGACTCGAACAACAATTGGTGGAGCGCATACCTCCGCCAAGTCCCAATAGTCCCCTTAGATTCAATCAAGCTGCACCAAATTGCACACACTCATAGATATCCCTCCCCCACAACATCTTCAAGCTCCATGAATTATTCCCTTGGAAAGCAGTGAAAATGTTGAAAAAAACGGCCCATTTTGAAATGTTAAAGACAGTGAAAACATATCTGTTGCGTAATCTTGCTCAAACCAAAATAAAAATCAACAAACAAATGGACAGACAAATGGTGAAAACATTCTCCTAGGTGGATGTATTAAACCTGTGTAGTGATCAAGTGGAGGCCGTAACAGATTGTATAAATATGGTGCTTAAAATATCGTAAACAAATCTAATATAATTTTTTTGATGATGAAACATTGTCATCTCTCTCTCTCTCTCTCTCTCTCTCTCTCTCTCTCTCTCTCTCTTTCTGAACAATTTTTTTTCGGACCGTATTTTTGTCGACCTTGACCTTTGATCGATCACTTACTTATCTGGAGAGATCTCCCAAGTAATATTCTCACCAAGTTTAGTAAAAATTCATACATGCATTTGGTCCACTTAGGGCACAGTATAATGTGGGTGACTTACTACAAAATATTTAAAATATATATCTTTGCTTTTTCAACGATACAACTTTTGGAAGGCCACAGCTTTTATTAGCATCTTGATTAAGTCGATGCTAATTTGATCGATACAAAAATGCAGAAAACAACAAATCAGCAGAGACATTCTGAGCACCACTACCATAACACATCTGTGATTCCAACTTGTTTAATGATCTTAAACATCCCATTAAATGAAAAGGCTCTTTGTATGATTCTTTATTTCTTTGTTCTGTCTGTTCGATGCCAAATGCACTGTATGTCCGCTGTTCTCTTTTAAAAACTGGTCCATCAAGCTATAGAACTAGAGGCAGTATCATGGGTCTATGGGTCAGAGGTGTGTAGGTGTGTGTGGGAGGTGTCAGTTTGTAACAACACCACCAACATTATCAGCAGCTCTTTTTGCTTTAAATCGTTCAAACATATGTGGCCTGATTCCCGTGATGCAAACTACCTTCTTTTCCCCGTCCACCCCCTCCTCTGTAAGTGCGATGTGAGTGATTTTCAATTGGTACCATCCATGTCCAGTTCGTCGGCTTCATCCTGCGTGATTGTGAGCTCTGGAATTCTTCTCCAACTTAGTCGGTGCAGCAACTTCTGGAAAGCCCGATTAACAACTTTTCTCTTTTTTTATATTTACATGGGTGTGTCCAGGTGCAACTACGAGGTTGCGTCGCTTGGAATGTTGCTGCCTCAAATAATTGTTGGGCGGCATTTCCTCCTTTACTTTCATAAAGGATGCAGCGATGTTTCCTATGCTTAAGAAGATAAGTTTGGAAGCATTGATGCTCCTTTCCTCATTCTTTAGCAAATTCGAACAGCTCCTATTATGGCGGTCACTGCCATAAGGCCACCATCTTAAAGGGGCCAGGCTTGGCTTGTAACAAATATCTATTAACTCGCTTTGTGATATTGTGTTGTGTTGTGTTATCCAATAAGTGTGAAATGATCTGCTTGTATCATCAAGTAGGCACTAAGTCATCTTTACAAGTCATATTTATTTGCACTCCCTACCCTGAACAGCGGATATCACACTTGATATTTTAGCCTGGACTAGTGGTGGACAATCCGACTGACCAACACTGTCATCTGTTGATTCTTGCTGCCGTTTGGATTAAAGTAAAAACACTACTTCAGTTGGGAGTTTCTTGAAAAATTACTCAAAGGGAATTTAATCCTGACAGCCAATGTCCATGCAAGTCCATCAAAATTTAAACAAAGTATTGTTTTCAGTTGTGAAAAGCTAAAAACAAGTTTAGTGAGTTGTTAGAAATGCATCCTGCATGGCAAAAGCCTTCCTGAATTCGTGCTTCATCCATCACGAGTATTGTTTGGGTATTTACACCATCGTGATAGAGGAGGAGGAGATGAACATTTGGTGCACAGCAATGATATTTGTAATCTTGAACATGTGTGAGACCAGTGTAAACAGAAACAGCTTTCCTGCGGTCTGTCAGCTCAGTGTCAGTGCTCTAATGTACTGACCTCAGACCAGCAGTCTAAAGCAGTCTGAGCTGTGCTATGTTAGCATGAGCTGAGCTGTTTGAAACTGATACTCTGACAGAACAAAAGTTTGTATAAGTGAGGCCAGGGAAGTTTTTACTCATCTAAATTTGCTGTGGTGCAAACTATAGGCTGAAATTGTAGTTTACTTACAGTACAGAGCAGTTGTAGGGAGGCCCTCTGCAGAAAGGGGCCCTATGCACTGTGTTAAAGCATTTAGGATGAGGTGTGGCTGGCTCATACTTGTAAGTGTGGTAAATTGTGGTCTTTTTGGTTGCAAACATAAGCTACTCTTGTTGGCCTTTGATTGAGGTTCCCACGACACAATGAAAACTGAAAGGGCACTCAGAGAGAGCATACCCCGGCCAAGGCTAACGTTCAACCTGCACCAAAATTAAATGGGTTCTTTCTTGGGTCATGTCCCACCTCTACACCAAATTTCATGGAAAATGGTTTGGTAGTGTTTGAGTAATCCTGCTGACAGACAAACTAACAGTAAACAACTGCAAGCCTAAGCTCCTCCTCCTGCAGATAAACATCCAAACTAGACCAGAAAACCCAGTTCAAGTCTTTACCAGTTTTGGCATCGGCAGATGGCACACGGTTAGATCCGAGCACACACCCAGGGGTGTGAATGTTTATGACAAGGTGGGATTGGCTAAGACAGGTTGGTTTAGGGGCTAACACGCACCATTATTCACCATTCATTGAAAACATGCCAGCTACCCATAGATGCAACCATTACTGGGCCTCTATAATAACCATCAAACCAGTTTAACATGTCTTACCATAACAGAAAAGGAGATGAAGCCAACATTTCTGTAAAGAAAGAGTTGAAGAGAAAGAAAATGGAAAGTGAGGATGAAAGAATCATTGAATGAGTCAAAGCTTATAGGTAGATTTACTTTGACAAACAAAAAGAACTGATTCTTCATCTTAGAATTTTGCAACAGAAAACAAGAATTATCTATGGGGAAGAGAGATCATTGCACACAAAAGCACAGGTTGAATATGTCTCCATAACGTAAAGGGCAGTCATCTACTTCTGTTTTGTTTTTTAATAGCAAAATTGACATTTTCCATTCAATAGTTAGCCACATCTCAGGCCATTGCATTTAAAGTGTTCAAGCTCCTTGGCCTTGAGGGACATTAACAACAACTGTGGTACAGTAGATCTTGAACCGCTTCCTGAATAGGCCTGCTGTTCTCTCAACCCCTTGGTGGCCATGGTCACCATAGAGACTGCAGAGTACTTTACTGCCTGGACCAAAGACTGTCTATAAAGATGGATGATGTGCACCTCTGATACAGATATTGCCATCTTGCACTTGTGACGTCATTTGGAGCCAGTCTGGATTGTGAAGTGGAGCCACAGTGATGATGCATGTGCACAAACAATAGCAATTAACATTTCACACCATTTTATAGCATTAAATGAATAATCAAATCCAAACACATCAACATCAACGTGGTAAGAACTACCTTAAATGACAGACACCATCTTTACAAAAACGTTTTAGGTGTGTATTTTGACTTTTTAGGCAAGCCCATGTCCCATCCATGAACATGGGGAGTTGGGGTTTATACTACACCCAGCCACCAAGGGGCAACTGCTATATTTTAGCTGTTTTACCATTGCAACAATTAGGTAAATGTCTGATACCCAAACTGTAGTGCTTATCTCTGGCTCCCACTTCAGCTGTTTGGAGGAGACCGGACACTGATACGGTCTTTGACTTGTACTTGATGGAAATATTATTCCCTTTCTTGCTGAAACTTAGATGAGAACATTGATGCCACTCACATATTGTTAAGTATGAAGCTACAGAGCCTGCAGCCAATTGGTTTAGCTTAGCATAAAAACTGACTTTTGTATCTTTGCCTTTCTGGGTAACTGGGGCCTGATTTTATCCACTTGGCTACTGCTAAAGAACTCAGAGTCAAAGACTAGACATCTTTGTATTTTCTTCTCTCAACCCATTAGCACTGCAAGGGCTGACGAGACTATCTTTGTAACTGGCTGGAGGGATGACAACCGTGGCGTCAACAGGATTGTGGACGGAGATGCAAAACTGGTGCTTCTGCATTTTGATGTTCTGATATGATGAGGACATTCTATGTGGGTTTCACCTGCACAGGAAAAGATTAATCATGTCTCCCAAATGTCCAGGTACTGTTTTGTGCCGTGGTAGAGTTAGTACAAGTGCCAACCCTACAAGCAGGGTCAGGTTCTTCAGTTCACCCTTCAGGACAAAGACCAACAGGAAAGTAGTCATCATCAACAACAACATAACTAGAATATCGTCTCTATCCGGTTATGCATTCCTGTTAACCATGTTACATGTTTCAGAAGTAAATAACCGACCCTATCTGCTTAATGTGTTTAAATTTGGTTTTGTCTGACTTTTATCTGACAATCTGAATAATCTCATTTTTGTTATTCTGTAAAAAAAAAGGAAGTTGGCAGCTGAGAGGAAGGGAAGACAAAGGTGGAGAAGAGCTCATGTGAACCAGTCCTTCCACCTCAGGGCCACAACACTGGTGCTGCGTTAGTGAGAACCGCCGGCACTGCCCGTCTCTCAACCTCCTCCACCCGTCCTCCCCCATATCCCTTCCTACTTCCCCCACCTCTCTTCCTCTCACTCATTCTTTCTCCGTCTCTCCATCCCCTCCCTCTCTTCCAGCCGGCCCCACCACATCGCCCCACCCACAGCATGAGAAGACCGGGAGAGGAACATGATCTAACCACTCTCCCAGAGATATTACCTCAGATGCCACCCCCACCCCCCCCTACACACATACATGCACGCATAAACACACACTCCTACCTCCCCTCTGTCATACCCAAGCCCATGCACTCCACTCACCCTTCCCTCGGCACCCCCTCCTCGATCTCCTCCTCGTCCTCCACTCCCTACAACACTGCTGCCAGGCCGTAATGTTTTTCTTAGCCTCTCCTACACAGTTTTCACACAGTTTCCCTCTCCCTCAACATACAGCAACATCCCACACACCCTGGGCCCAACTGACCCACAGAGAGAGGAGGTGGGAGAGCTTTAGGTGGGCAACAACGCCACCATTGAGGGACAAGCAATGTGACTGTTTCAGTAACTGCCAAAAAAATTTAATCAGCAGGAAGTGTGAACATGCTTCCACGCTCGTTCTCTTTGCTTTTAATGAATTTGAAAGAAAAAAAAAAAGGTGGGCTCTCACGTATCATCTTTTCCAGGTTTCGATCCTTCAGCTGACCCACATTTTTTGCGCGCTGACAGTGTTCGAGTCTGTCTCATTGAGGCCGTGATGAAGTGGGGTTGACAGGATGTGGTGTAGGATTCATTTCTCTCCACAGAGAAAGACAAAGAGACAGCTTTAAAAAGGTTAAGCTTTCTGTTATCAGCAGGTCTCAGTATCTGCCATCGGTTTGTTGTGGTTTTCTCAGTAGGGCCCTTAAACAGAAACAGCATCCATCTGCGGGTCTCAGCAGATATGCTCCCCTAGTGTACATGTGACTACAACTCTTGAGAGTGAGAGAGGAAGTTGATCGCTACAAATCCACAAATCTCTTACCCTAATAGAATTAGCTAGGTTAACTTATTTTACATGCATAGTTACATAATATATAACCCAATTTCTGACATATATACAAAACCAAAAGAAAAACTACATCATAATATTATACATTCGAGTAATGTGCTTATGAGTTCAAACTTATTTTTTTTATTACAGGAAACAAAAGAAATATTACCAGCTTAAAGTTTAATTGATAACCCTCCAGGCTTTCTTTACACTTGCAATAACTACCTTTTTTTTTTGCTACTTGTGGGCAGTGGAAAAAAGCTTTATGTCAATATCGAAAACAAACAACTGCGCTTGTATTACTTGTTTACATATCCAGCAAGTGTGGATTCATTATTATTAATTTGTGATGAGTTGTTTTTCTGGCCATCTGGTGAATTTTGGTCCAATGTTCCCTCTCTTTTAGCTCTGTTTGGGTCTCCACCGTCTCCAGAGGGAAATATGTGGCTCGCTATATGCTCCTCTATGTTCTAAAAGCAGTTCCTAACAGTGTCTGCCAGCTGCTTGGTGCTTGTCAGATAGTGTACTATTTGTTTTTAGAGCTGTTTCCCTGAAATCAGCTCCTGAAAGTAATGATATAATATAAAGAGCAGGGACAGTGAACCAAAACAGTAAAATTGTGACCAGACAGCTCGATAATGAGCTGAATCTCTCTTTATAGCTCTGTTAAGCCAAGGGGATCTGCAGGTTCAAGTGATCATAGGTTCATCGCTATGGGCAACAAATTTTACTTTGTAATGTAATACTCATAAACATTTTTTGCAGTAACTGTCTAATTTACATGTTTCATATGCAAATAGCCAAGTCATTCCTTGTGCGTCATTAATGTTTGAACAAGAAATCTACAGTCATGCTGGCAGTTCTGTGAGGGTGCACGGTATCTTAATGTCTGACATGTATCATACCGAGTTCACCACAGTTCGGCAGGTTTAATCATTAACCAAAGTCTATGGTAAATTCAATGTTGACCACATGGTGACGCTAGATAGGTTATTGCAGTGAATCCTGACGGGGTCATGAATGTTTGTACCAAATTTGATGGCAATCCTTTCATTTGAAACCTTACATTACCTTCCACAGAGCAACGCTTATGTTTTTACTACACAAAATACTGTACAATTCCCAATAAACGTACAAGGGACATTCACCATCTTGTCCTATATTCTAAAATGTATGATTCCCAATAAAAAGAGCAATACAAAACAAAATGAAACAATTTTTCTTCATCCGTAAGAATACTGTGCTCTGACATAACCTGCTCTATTTTCATCATCCAGCGGTAAAATACCAGATATCTATTATTTTTGTCGTGTTGGTGCAGTGAAGCATAATGGATTCAAACATGACATGCAGCAAACAGTGATCTGATTCAAGTTTGTCGCTCTCTCCAATTAACCATTGGCCTAAAACTGCAGCCAAGAGTGGCAGCTGGTTTGAATTTTTTACCAAATCATTAAAAAAGATTTTCAGCATTTTCTGCAACACTGCTCATAATATTGTTTGGTATATTTACGTGTGTTTTGAACTTTTCCGTCAAACCTATTACTCTATTATTTAAATGTGCAAATCTTGGGAATGAATTCAAAACAGAGAAAGGCAGACAGAGAATGAAAGGATACAAGTTCCATACCTACTGTTTTTCTGAGTGTGCCAGTCACATGCAGGACAATATAAAAGTATATACAGTGAATGATAATAATCCCCCTGGTCTATCAATATCCACATAATCATTATGGCCAGCAGAGAGGAGAGGGCGCTGGTCAGTAGAGGATTATGGGTTTTGCAGTTCAGAGCAGTTAAAATAGCCGCGCCGCTGGTGGGGCATGTGACTACAGGGACCGGCGCGGCTCAAGAGCTCCCTGGCAGGGTTGAAGAAACCACACGCTGACACAAATGACTGGCCTCGATGCGTTTCATCTCAACAGGGAATCGGAGGGCCTTGTCAGAAACAAGCAGGCAGTTATAAGCCACAAAAGCACAAGTTACGAGTGTCAAGCCACGTTAGTGAGAGGTAAAATCACAAGCTGCTGAAAGAACAGGAAATGTTTTATTTAAACATCTTCATGGTTGTTTGATTGAGGAAGATACTTGACTTTTATTGGGGATTACAGGACTTTATTTTACCGTCATTTGGCCAATTAGAGGTTCACATACGAAAGTTATATTCTAGATTGATATTATTTCAAAATCTTAATGACCTGAATTATAATTTTGAAAGACTCTTTTAGTTTGACACTTACTTTCCGCGTGTAACAGTGGCAGATGTAGAATTTTTCTAAAGCAGGGGCCATAAAGGAGCCACAATTTCTACAGAGGGGCCAATTATATGTCCAACATCATCCACATTCCTGATTCAGTAAGGTGCACATTTAAGTTGTTTCTTGTTTACTGTTAGCTCTACAGCTGAGCAACCCACACATCTCTGAATATAGTTAATATATATTCAAGAACATTGTGTACCTCAAACTAGCTTTAAAAATCTCATTTATAATGCCTATGTATGTAAGTGACTAGTTTTTAAAAAGACTAACGATGAAGACATATCAGCTGGGGCCAGTGCCCCCTTGCCTTGCCCCGCCCATGGATCCGCCCATGTACTGAAATATCTACATTTGTAAAGTTACTAGTAACTGTTGTTTTCAGAACAGGATAAAAAGTGCAAAAATGTCCTCTTATGGAGAAGAAATATAAACGAGCATTGACCTCATATTTGTACTTTAATACAGTACTTGAGTAAAGGTGCTTAGTTACATCTGCCTCCTGGTAGAGAACCCTGGATAAGAAGTAGCCCATTTAAACACGCCTCTAAAACATCAACTAGTCGTTTGTGTTTTTGTATGGATTAAACAATATTGGTTTATATTAACTAGTTGCATTTTGATATGTCAGGACATATTTAATGCACAGTGGTGTCAATCCTCTCACATAACTCTGAACAAGAAAGTGAATTAGGGTATTTCCCAAAAGGAGAATGCTGAACTGTCTTTTTAAGCAAAGTCTTGCTCAATTAATACAGTTACATGGTCAAATCTTTATCATGCCTTTTCAAGTATTTTTATAGTATATTTTACATTATATTATTTCTGTGTGTGTGTGTGTGTATTTGTGTGTGTTTGTGTGTGTGTGTCTGTGTGTGTGGTTCAGGAGTGCGCACACCTGCAGGAGCCTCCGTGTACCAGCATGTGCTTTTGCATGTACATGGTGCCGTGTGCTGGAGCCCCCCCACGGGACAGCTGAGGTAACATCACGTTTCTTTTTCTTTTTTGATAACATATATATAGCTGGAGGTAAAAAGCTCTTGTAACTCCTGCGGTTTTTAGTGTTGCCAGGTCAACCTGCCCACTCTACACTCAACAACACTGGGATGGGATGGGTTGAGCAGGGGAAGAGGTGAGTGCAGAGAAGTGGGAGTGAAAAAAGGAAACTTTCTGGCAGGGGGAAATTATGGCGGGCAGGAGGAGGGGTTGGGAAAGAGAGTCAGAGGGAGAAACCGTGGGAGTGGGGTTAAACAAGAAGGAAAATAGAAAGGTGGAAAACTCATGAGATTCAAAAGAGGAGGAACTGATGCTTTAAGGAGATTTTGATGATGAAGAGGAGACAGAGGATGATGAAGGCTGGTGCGAGATGGGTATTCTAACCCCAGCACTTCCCCCTGCACGGTGTTGTCCTGGCATACCCTCTATCCACTTATTGTACATGTGATGAAATGTGTGCCTCTGTGCAAGCACACTGTACATGTGTGTGCGTGTATCTGCCCGGCTGCCAGCTGCCAGTGTGTAGCACTCCATCCAGCCAAGGCGAAGCCTAATTACAGACGCACGGCTACAGATTTAGCCGGCATGCTAACCATAACGGAGGAGGCAGCAGGGAGGGGATCGCTTGGAAAAGTCACGGCTGGACGGGAGCTTCACAAGAGCGGACCACAGGGACAAGGGAGGAGGGGGGCTGGGTGATACTCTATTTCAGGATAGGCTGCTCTCATTATTTATCATCGTGGAAGTCTCAACAAGAAGACGCAACCTGCAATTGACTGCGTGCATCGACGCAAGTGGGCGAAAGCTGCGCAAAAACCCCCCACCCCACCCATGCCCTCCTACACCCCACCCACGCCCTCCTACACCCCACCCACGCCCTCCTACACCCCACCCATGCCCTCCAAACCTGAACCATGTATATTATCGTTCAAAAAAATCCAACAAAACAATCGCACAACTGCATTTTTCTCATTTGTATAAGCCAACATCACTCACACACTTACCTGCAACAATGAAACATCCAGTATAGGCAAAGTGACACAGAAAGCATGCAACCCGTTACAGGAATAGATTCCTCTTGTGAAAGTTTCCCAGGTTGTCAGGCTGAAACTCTGTGTGCAAGGGTGTATGTTATGTGCGAGTGTGTGTAGGTATTACTCATGTTGTGGGGACCTAACTGTGTTCACACAGCCACATTATAGGGACTTGTCTTCCTTATGGGAACAATATTCAAGTCTCATCACTGTAAATCATGTTTTAAGGTTACAGGGTAAGGATGAGTTAGACAGGTGGTAGTTATGGTCACAGTTTCACAGACTTTTGTAAGTCTCCAGGAAATGCATATGTATATAAGTGAATGTAATGTCCGCTGAAGTCAGGAGTGTGTGTTTGTGTGTGTGTGTGTGTGTGTGTGTGTGTGTGTGTGTGTGTGTGTGTGTGTGTGTGTGTGTGTGTGTGTGTGTGTGTGTGTGTACGTGCGCTTGACGGACAGTTTGTGAGACCAGGAAGGGTTGGCAGTTAAACTCTGAGCTCACCCACGACTCTACCACTTCCACCCACAGTGTCCTCCATACAGCTGCTCTCACTGAGCCAAACTCACACTTCTCCCTCATCCCTCTCTCTTTTTTCTCTCCATGCCTCTCTCTCTCCCTCCCCTCCCTCCCTCCCTCATCCATCTATCTGCCCATCCGTCCGTCCATTTTTCCGCTTACTTTACTCCCTTCTGTGTCTAACCCTTCCTCCTCCTCTCCTTCACCATCTCTCTCTCTCCCTCAGTCGCGACCCTCTACCCACCTCTTTCAGCATGTTCATTTTTATGCCGTCTCTTACTACTGGCAAGTCTTTTGCTTACTATTTCAAACTTTTGGACCTCAACGCTGCCCACCCCTGTCTATGGTCTTAGCGTGGGAAGAACGATTTCGCATATGGATGATGCATCCATTTCAGGAGAGGGGGTATATAAACATTTCAGTAAGATTGTGATTGATGAAAAAGGTTATTCGGAGAAAAGGTCTTGCACTCCTGTAAAGTAAGAGGTGTACATGTGTACAGCAGAGGCATACGGTTGCAGAGAGTGACGCCATCGTCTTCGCTGTTTAAGCACAAAGTCACAGTATCACAACTATCTTTGATTAGACAAGAACTCCATAAATTTCCACTAACACTCGCGTCCACCCAATCAACGTATAAATAATCCATCAGCTGTTTGTACTAAAACGTGACTCAGTGTTGAAAGAGAAGAGAAGAAGTCATCCACAAGAACAGAGGCGTTGACTCACAAAACAACAGCTCCTGCTGAAAAACCAGCACAGTGTTTGTCCTCTGTTTATCAGGGATTATTTAACCACGAGTCGCACAGTGTCATCGTTATCAGTCTCTCATTGACGAGAAGAGGAACTCGCTCGTTGCGTTGAGATGTGCTGACGCAGCTTTGACACTACCCTGTAATAAATATCCATGAAGTAGCGGCCGTCCTCCTGAAGCTGCCAAACTAAATTGACAAAATTGGGGTGTGTTTTTTTTCACAATTGTGATGATGTTGGGTGACAAATTTGTCATGTGCCCTTAAAGCAATTCTCATCATTTAAAAATAGGCTTCACTCCCCTTCAACCTGCACACACAGGGACACACAGTCACGTACACACGCAGACTCGAACGCAGATTAAAGGTTTAGATAAGTTCTGTACTTTTCCCTCAGCGGACAGGAACACGTTGTTAGCAGAACAGTCTGGCACATCTAAAAGAAGGATGGAAGTGAACTGAAGACATTTTGCTGTTGTATAATAATATATATTGCATGTATAGATTTTTGATTATATATATATAATATATGAAACTGAAATCGAAACCAATAAGTTGCAGATAATGAAGATAAGTTTTAACCCGAAACGTCACCTTGAAAAGCAACGCCTACCACTGGTTTGAGCTCTGCCGTGTCAGCAGTGCAGTATGGGAAATGAGGAGTGGGTGGGTGTGTGACCTTATGACCTATCAGCAACTCGCTCAGGGCCCAGCCGCGCACCATCAACATCTCCCTGCGCTCGGCTCCAGCTGAATCGATTGCCCTCATTTTCACATGTACAGAAGGAAAACCAACTGTTTTGCAGTTGTGTTGCAAGACGTGTGTGTGAACTGGGGGAGGTGGAGAGGAAGCTGCATCGCAGATGGTTGTTGTGCTTCTTGAACGCTCGACAGTTTACTCACCTTCTGGGCTTCTTATCACTTTTACACAGTAGTTTTTAAGAGAGGGAGGACGTGAGCTTATGGCTCATTAAAGTATATTATATTTAACCTTATGGTTAACATGATTAATGACATCTGAAAAGGCACAGCTCTACATTTAAATCACAGTATCTTCATTTTTGTATTTAACGAGTGGGCTTCACACAGGAATTCAAATTCAAATTATTACTAGAAACATGTGTTTATTGCCCACACATCCTCCACACAGGATGCACTCTGGATAAAGTCATTATAGTTTAGTTCTATGACTTTAGTTTTCAGTCGTCAGGATTTAGATTCACCTATGACAACCTTTGGAATTGTGGAAAGTGACAAAGTATTTTGATTTTAAATACTTATCATTTCTATAATTGCACTTGCATTTACACCACTTCATGTCGTGGCTGCAGCTACTATTTAATTTCGCAGACGCTTATTTTGTATTTGTCAGTGTGACAATAAAAAAGATAATATATTTTCCCCATACTGTTAAAAAATACAACATTTTATACATTGTTGTCCGAGAACATCTTCACACTTTCTTGGCATTTCGGAGTCAAACCAGTACGTCCCCCTGCACAAGCTGAGCTTGGGCCTCATTCTTATCACATGTCAGCATCTTGAAGTCTCAGCTCTTTCCATGAAAGTGACCTCAGACAGCTCGGATTCTGTCATTAAAAACAAAGAACTAGATGTGAGAACATAGACCAAAATGAATCAGAGCTGAATCAGCATTCTTTGATTTTTTGGACACAGTTTTTCCTTCAAGGTAAGAAGATTGACGTAAGTTTTTGTTCACTGTGTCAAAATGTTTTTTTTACACATTTGGAGCATTAGACTGCATTCATTTAATATGATTTATTATTTGAAACTGAAAAAAACTGAAGCAACGAAGGGAAATATACTGTTTTTCAGTCTCTGCTATGGGTAAAGCTTTAAAAATGCTACAGAATCGGGGGGGAAATTGGGTTTCGTTACAGCTACGCTTAACCCTGCAGCCATTACAAAAATAGAAACATAAATTATAGGTGTAAAATCAAAAGTTAGTTTGAAAACAAGTGAAATTACAGCAAGTTAAGACAACAGAAAAAGCTAAAAAGGTCAGAAAATATAGGAAAACGAACAGGAGCAAAGTAAAAGGTGCACGGTCGACGCATGCACTACATCCAAGTCTCTGCATACAGTACATGGCCCCTGCAAATTCCAAAACCCAAGTTTGTAACATTGTTTTCTGTAAAAGTTTCAAGTCTTATCCCAGATCATTCTCTTTACATTCTCATTTTATTTTCTCAGGAAGTTCAGCCATATATATATATATATATAACTTTACTCAAACTGAAGGAAACTGTTATTCAGGGGCTATTTTCAGTGATGATTGATACACATTAGGTGGTGGGGTTCTAGCAGTAGGATAGTACACTGTGTGTGGGACTCCCTGAAAATAAGCTGCAGTGCCCATGTTCATGGTCATGAAGGAGAATGTCAGCAGTTGTGATGGTAAAGTGGACTGGTGTGTGTTTTCGGACTAAAATTAAGGTGTGTGCCACAAACTGGGGCTGGCGTGTGCAGCTCTGTCATAATAAAGACAATGTCATATTACTGTTGGGGAAGTGTTGTGATTTGAAACAATGAGCTGAAATACAAGTGGAGGCACCCCAAGGACAGAGGCTGTGTTTGACAGATAGTGGAGCAAAGCACTGACTGGCAGTGAGAGTTGTCGTGATGAGCGAGGGAAGGGGACAGTGGTGGGAAGGAACCAAGTACAGTCTCTCAGACGCTGCAGTTAAAGGGGCTATATATAAGCTTTCACTACCGAAAAAGAGCTATTTACTTACTTATCACGAATATTACCTTTTGCTGTCACTTCTTCCACTGAGGTTACCATGCCAACTATCTAGTTCTGGCCTGGCCGGCTCGTCTGGTCAATTTCAAACATTGAGTTATTGTAGAGTATTTTATATCTTGTTGTTCTGTAAATGCAATGAGCAAGAAACCACATTCAGCTACGTAGAACATTTACATATAGCACTTTTAAGTGTAATATTGAGGTATCTGCACTTGAGTATTTCCATCTCTACTCGCCTACATTGTAATATATAATACTGTACTTTTTACAATGTGACCTTTACAAGTAGATAATAGTAAACTTTACCGCAGTCTACAAATTATTTAAAACTATGAACCGTACCTCAGCATGCTACAACATTCTATTGTAATAATAATACAATACAAAGTACATCTAAATAGACACTGTGGACGATTAGTTGCCAAGGAGAAGTTCATTGGATTTGTTTTCTTTCTTCTGCTGTTCAGTGGACAAATTAAATGAGCATATCTGTTCCTCGTCATTATCTTTGTTAGTGTACCATCTGCAAGCTGGTCCTTTGTTATGCAGGCAACAATAATAAGCGTGGAGAAAAATTGTGGACTTATGGTTTGGTTTACGCACATACACTAGACTTGGTTTGGTTTAGGAGAAACTTGTGGTTTGGGTTAACGTCCGTGCTGACGTTTAGAAAAATAAACGTGCAGCTTTAGAGGCTGTGGGATGGTTTTGGATAAACGACGAATATTGGTTTCATACGGGAAACAAACAGCGGTTTCCCGTGTGAGAGTCAGTAAACTTGATAAAAATCTACCAAGATTTCAAATGTAACACTAGTTTTGTCTGTACACTTTACAGGTAAACACATTTCCTGTGTCCCTGCTCTGGTCATTGCTGATGTATTGTGTGGTGTGAAAAGGATCTAATCATCTTATTTCCTTGGGCACAAGCCTCTGGCCGACGGCACAAAAGGCCACGCTGGGACCACCGCAATCCTTCCTGGGCCTCTCACTACCCCATACACAACCACATGGGCACTGATAAAAGTAAGCTCACACACACACACACACACACACACACACACACACACACACGCACAGAAACTTCATAAACAGGACACATTTTGGAACGGCTTACGACTGGATCTAGATTGTGGATTTTGACTTTTGCTTTAATTGTGAAAGATCAAGATAGTATTTTATATTTTACTTTGTATTTTTTGCTTCACTTGTTTATGCTTTTTTATTATTTTCTCTGGTATTTCTTATGCTTTACTTTACTTAAGTAGATATATTTTCAGGTAATTTTCACTTTTACTCCGTTCCATAAATCAGCAAATATCAGACCTTTCTACAATTCATCGCTTTACATGTCACATTTATTTTTTTACATTTTTAAAAGTAATCAGTAATGAGAGGGAAATTGATTCACTGAACCAATCAGAGCGGGCAGGTAACATTAGACGCCGCCTCCTTCAATGAGAGTCAAGTGCGCCTGCAGCTCCGGAGACGCCACATTGCCGGGACTCAGCCATAATGATGTAGGAGGCCGTTACATTTGGGAATAGGCTTCACTCAGCAAGTACTATATATTATATATTTGTAATGATAATATATATTTAAAAGCAAGTACTTACTTTTACTCAAGTAGAAAAGTTGATGTGGAACCTTTACTCAAGTACATTATTGTATTGTATTTTACTTTCAACTATTTTTGCATCATATTTCATGAATTGATATAATATATATAGATAAGATAGATAGTGATGTATAGGTGTTTGTGTCTCCTTATCTCATAATAAGGTTTGGTTTTACTTTTATTATTTATTTAAGGTATCCTTGGGTGTTTGGAAAGGCACAGTTAAATACAATTTATTATTACTATTATTACTATTATTATTATTATTATTATTATTATTATTATTATTATTGTTATTACTTTGTGTTATGTACAGTATGAATGTATCTATTCTACATGTCTAGGTTGGTAGAGACAGCCATCCCTCCTGAGCCTGGGTGTTGAGGTGCTCCGCTCATTACTTCCTCACTGTCTCACACTCATAACACATAATAATATGGACACTGTTCATACATAATATTTAATACATTATGGTTATGCACTGGTACAACTATGCGGTGGAACTTTGTGGAGAAAAAAGACTTTATTCATTCGTCCTGCACTGACCCAACATAACAAACCTTCTCCCCTGTTGGTTATGGGCAGTTTAACGGCTTCTTAATTTGCCAGAGGACGAGCCTGTTGTGAGCCTCATCAAGAGGGAGATGTTTTGGAGAAGGCAGTCAAAGAGACTCTGCTGGATTCACAGAGGCCCTGCATTCATAAATAAAGTATACTATATGAGCAGGTGTGTGCGAGGAGGCAGCTCTTTATCTCAATTCTTCATCTCCACGGTATAAACAGCAGATTTAGATGCACAACAGGACTCCTCGCCAGACTAATCTCTGTCGGTGATGAGCCAACAAAGTGTTTCATTACCTCCCCCCCAAAGTTTAACAGTGTAATAGCCGAGGCACAATTACAGCTGCACAAACAGAATACAGAGTACACAGAGTGCGACAGGTAGGTTCCATCCTGCATGAGCTGCTAAAGCTTTCATCAGCAAGTCCAGCAACCACCTGCAAATTCTCATGATTTCATAAAACTGACTGAGCTGGTGTTTCTTCCTTTTTTCGGAGAAGATCAGTACAGAGCGCAGCATGAGTTTCACTATATGTTGCAATTTCTTTTTTTGTGGGTGAAAAATAAAGTTTCTAAAGGCCTAAGTTTCTGGGTCAGACCTGTGTGGAGACCATGATTGCGAAGATGAGAGGGAGGTGTAAATGATGACCCCATTAGATTAGAAAAGACAGAGTGTGCATTGTGTGTGTGTGTGTGTGTGTGTGTGTGTGTGTGTGTGTGTGTGTGTGTGTGTGTGTGTGTGTGTGTGTGTGTGTACTGCACTGACACTTTGCTTGTCTTATGATTCTACTATTGCTTGACTATCCATTCTTATATTTCCGTGCCAGTGACAGGTATAATGTTTTTTCTGTTGTCCGTCTATACGTTTCCTTCTTGTGAACATGATATCTCAAAAACACTTTAAGAGAATTTCTTCAAATTTGGTACAAATATTCAGTTTGACTCAAGGATGAACTGATCAGATTTTGGTGTTTTGCTTTGTGAACATGTTATCTTCAGAACACCTCGGGTGAATACTTTCAAATTTGGTTAAAATTTTCACTTTTTTTTTTTTTTTTCACAATCATGGTGAGCTTACAAAACAAGGTTTTTTGGTTTCTTGAACATGATATCTCAGAATTTCTTAAAAATTTGACCAGTTGTCACTTGAACTCAAAGATGAACTGATTAGATCTCAGTGGTCAAGGGTCAGAGGTCACTGTGACCTAATACGATTCTCGGAAAAAAATGTATATAGATGGAAAATGTACTGGTTGACGTAGGCATACAACTGTAGGGGACTGAAAATGAAAGTAGCGCCTCGAGTGCTTGAAGCCTGCACAACAACAGACCATGTTAACATCAACGGTCCTGTCTGTGGTTAGCAGTGCTTTAACATAACCTTAAAGGTTTAATGAAAACGTTTCTACAGGAGTGAACATTGTTCTGCAAGATGAGATATTTTGGCAACGCACATGAAATCTATGAAATAGCAACATGCCCTTTTTACATTAATATAAAACGTAAGTCAAAGTATTAACTGTTGCAGTTAAGTGTTTAGAAACACAATTTATAGGAGACACGGTTGTGTTATGGCTGTGGGACATTTCACCAGTTGCCATGGTGCACATAGAACTAAGAAGTGATCAGGGTTATCGCCATGGTGACACATAAGCCCTCCGTCTTTGTGTCCTCTAGGATGAAACTTCACAGCAGCCAAATGATGTGTGTGTGCAGGTGTATCCAAGTGTGTGCGCCGTGGCCAGTATTCTCACACACTGTCACCCTTTACTCTTTCCATGCCCTCATCCCTCCACCCCACCGTCCACCCCTCCCCTTCCAGAGCGTTTCCTGCCTGCCGGAGAGCAGAGGCACGGCCCGGTGGCGTCGACCTCATCCCGAGACCCTCAGGAGACACTGACCATTACTGCGGTTCCGGCTGTCTCACAGTCCAGCCAGTTATCCCTGCTCAGACAAAAATAGCAGCAGCCACTCACCCTCACATCCTCTGCCTATTAGCAGTCACATATGCCCTCACCACTGTCCATGTCATTGTTTTATATGGGGACTCGTTGTAGTGTGTTAATGGTACAGCACAGGCTTTAAACAAGCACTCAGTGAACACCAAACAGAAACCTGAAGACGGAGGTGTGATGGAACTGATGTTTTACTGAGATTCTCCCACATACAGTAATGCTCATCTGTTGAATCAATTATTCTTTTCATTTTGTATCTATTTCCATGAACTCATGTGCATACCCACACATACAGACACTAGAACGTGATATTAAACCAGTGGTGCAAAAAGTAAATCCTTCACATAAAAGTACAAATACTGAAATGTAAAAATATGTCATCACCGTTTTAGGTAGATTTTGGTTGTGTTGAAGTGCAGTATTTTACTGTTGTAGATGGTCACGGTGGAGTCATTTCTATTTACGTTACATATTCTAGGTAACTACTGTAAGATCTGTAATTGGAGATATATATTTATGGATTCTTTTTGTATATATTCCCCCGATAATATTAAATTCTTCTATTTTATCCAATTAAAAACAATTGATAAGTTTAGAAGACATTTGTAGCTGTTATCAAATTGTATCTTTCTTTTATTTTTACTCGAAAGTAATTTGGGGGTCACAAGCTTAAAAGGTTTGGAACAATTATGTTTAAACATTAACAGTGGATTTTTTTATATAAGGTTAGGCCTATAATATTTTTTTATGTAAAATCTTTATTTGAAAAGTAGCTATGGCTGTTAGATAAATGTGTTAGAGAAGTACAAAGTAGCAAAAAAATATATAATATAGAAATACTCAAGTTAAATATAAATACTTCAAAATTGAACTAGTACAATTATTGAATGAATGTACTTAGATACGTTCTATCGCTGTGATTAACATACAGGAAATGATGCTTAACTGCGTGTGAGCCTCTTACATCTGATGCAGTGCACTGAGGTCATCTCTGAGTCTGAGAAGATCAATTCTGTCTGTATCTGACACGTCTGGAGAGGAGGGGACATTATGACGTGGCACAGGAAGGAAATGGAAGGCGGTGGCACAAGAAGACAATTTATTTTTGTTTCACATAATCTCAAGGCATTTTACATGGTGAGGTGGAGACGTTACAATACAGCAGAGAGACACCCCACAGTGCCCACAATGAGCCAGCACTTGGCGGCAGTGGAGAGATAAAACCTCCCTTGTAACGAACAGAAACAGACACGGGGTGGGCGGCCATCTGCCTTGAACCAGTTAGGTTGAGAGGGGAGAAATAAGGGAGAGAGGAGACACAGAAAAGAGAGCACAATGTTTCCTTGAGAGGCCTGCATGGTACCCAAACTAAACAAGAAGCACTAGCTGATAATGAAGAAGTATTTTTAGGTGTTTAAGCATCGAGTGGGCTCCAGGCAACAGATCTCAGACGTTAAGAAACAGAAGCACTGACATCGTTGTTTGAGCATCTGAGTGGTCTTGCGGGGCCAGAGTGATTTGAAACCATTATAAGGACCGGTTGTCTCTTTGTGTGAAGAGACAACCAGTGTGCAGTGACAGAATCACTGCTGGTTTAGTGAGAATAAAGCGTCATTGAAGAGCTGAGTCGCAGGTCGTGAAGACTGACAGGGAGGAGCAGTGTCCAGAGATTTATCATATCATTTTAATTGTTTTATTTATATTTCAGTGATTGTGGCAGGAAAGCAGAGAAAAAGTTCTGTGATGCAAATTTGTATTAATGTTTCAGACAATATTGGAGAGTGTGACCTCTTTGAGCCTCAAACAGTTCTGAAAATAAAACCCTATGGAGGATAACTTTGGAATAAAAAAATAAATATCTAAAACGTGACAAAAGGCCTCAGCTAAATATTGCTTTTGTTTCGGGGGGGTCACAAGAAAAGAAGGATCGGGAGCCACTGGCTTAATGTTCAACAGTGTGTTGTATTTTCTTAAGTTGATCCAACCATGTAATGGATGTAGTTAAATTAGCATAAAATGAAAAAAATAAAGTAAATTACTTCTACGTAGAAAATGTACATATAGTTCAATGTGGTTAGAAACAAATGAATTAATTTCAAACATAACATGGGAAAAAACTCACACACACACTATCAAATACATTTTGCTCCGTTCATAGAACACACTGCAAGAAATGTACAAAAAGCTTTGAAGCGATATTTAAACAGACACACTAATCGGAGCAGTATTTTATACCAGTTTATTTTGAAACTAAAAAGTAATATGGTTTTGACTTCTTGGTGTTTTATAGGTTTTACGTTTCCAGAAGCAAAACAGCCGTTTATTGTAGACCCAAAAAAAGAGAGTGGAGTAAAAACATCCACTTACAGAAACTTATTGAAAAAAAAATTCACAGATGTCCATTCTCCTATCAAGGCAGTAAATAGTTGTTTTTTTAGGTAAAAAATTTGAAATCATGTCAAGCTTCAATTTGGGAGAAAATAATTATTCTCTGCCAGTGATTCTCTCCTTAACAAACTCACAAACGATTGGATAAGAGATTTTCAACCTTGATGCTGCAGATTTGTTTGACTTTGGAGGGACTTTTACCCGTCGAATGACTGCGGAACTGACCAACATAATAGCCCGACTGGCTTTCTCATGGTGAAATATGACAAACTCTTACCGAGACATACATCAGGCTCGGAAACTCAACGGGTCCTAATGACAAAGCAGGAGAGGCATTTTGTGGCAGTTAGCAGGGCCCCCCTAACTTCACGCAGAGCCCACACCCCCCGAACCCTCCTGAAAAATGAATTGAACCAAAACCTGTTTATGCATTCACTCCATATACTCTGTGGCACATTACATTCTGCAATGCAAATGGGGGCAGCAGGTAATGAAGCTTATGCTGTGTGAAAGGGCCAATTACTCTGGTGTGTGGTGGCTGGGACTAGAGTGTGCTTGGGCTCCCTCCAGGCTAGAGACAGAACCCAGTAAACACCTCATCAGCTGATGAGACGCACACACACACACACACACAGTGCTGAAGATCCTCATAGTATGACTACTGTGTGACACACACACACACACAACGCATGCTCGAGTGAATAGCACACGCGTGTGTTTCTGCATTTGTAAAGGCACATGTAGGCGTGTGCATGTAAACATACATGCACAAATGCACTTTAGTACACATACATGCATAAATCAGCACTGACACATTGTGAATGACTTTGTGCGTGTTCACATGCCAGAGTTGGGAGGAGATGAAAGATGAGCTACATAAGCCGAGGATCCTGTCTTTGTGTCTTTGTGTAATTTTCTTAATCTACAGTAGAAGAAAATAAAGACTAGAGGAAATGAGAGGGATTTCAGGAGACGGGAATACGGGGCAGACGGTGGAGGAGAAAACAGCAGCAGCAGGAGGCCTCTTGTGTCACCAGTAGCCGAGGGTCATGCTGGGGAAGGTGAAAATTAAAGCGTGCGGGCAGCGTCTTGCACCTCAAACCAGATTTTGCCCTCAGTGGTGCTGTTGGCCTGTGTGTGTGTGCGTATGTTTGTGCAATTGTGGGTAGGGTGGGGGATTTCATGGTTGGGTGAGTGACAGGTGAGGGTTATCTCAGGCGCGAACATGCACAGGTGAGTCACAGGTGCACCCGCTCTACACACTCTGCATATTTGAGGAGTATCGTCACAGGGCGGAGGGGCACTTAAGCGCGGGGCGTGCCAATGCGCCTCCCTGCTCGTCAGACAAATGATTCTGATGTCTCATTGTGTCGAGCAGGGAGTGTGGACTGCAATGAAGCATCTCGCCAGCGAGCGAGACCTGTTGGTTGTGTTGGGAGACACAAAATAGAGACGAGGGTAGTGGGACTGTTATCAAGTCATCATTTTTTAATATTAGACAAATAAATAAATTGTGGACTGATGGTGTTGGATGATGCAGGATCTCAGAATCTATTACAAATCGTACAATTGGTAATGGCAATACCGTTTTAAAAAATAAAAAAGGCCTGTTAAATAGCCATGCTGATAGTGCCGCTTAAAATAAATGTAATTGGCAACTATTTTAGTATTTATTTCATAATTTCATAGTTTAGTGCAGATTCAAATAAATTGAACCTTCATCAAAAACGTCAAAAGTACCTTTTCCCTGATAGTTGTGGATTGATTTCCCTAATTTAGTTTTATTTCTTTTTATAAACTATTAAATAAAACGTCTACACTGGGATAACAAGTCAAATATTTGTCCTAATCTTTACCTCCCCCTTTGTTTTTCATTAAAAAACTGCATTTTAATCTTTAAATTATTGACAATTATTTAAATTTATCGGGAACTTGTGTTTTTTGCAGCACAGCCAAATATAAACTTAATTTTGTGTCTCAAAATTAGCTGGATGCACAATTAGCCTACACAGTAATGATAAAGCCCTTTATACAAAATTTGAAACAGAGAAACATCTATATTTTATAGCCATTAAAAAATGACATACCTTGTAAATTAACTTGAAATTGTTTTGTGTGTTTTTGTTTACATGCAATGTTTACATTTGTTGCATGTAGATCATTTTCCTCATATAATATGTTAAAATATGTTCAAACATAAAATATGTTATATTTCCTAGACTGTGTGGTAAACTGTTGCATGAAATGTGGGTTTAAAGAGAAACATAGTCACAAAATAAAAAAATATGCAAACATTGCTTTATAATGCAAATACAAAAACTGCACACTTTAAAAAAAAGGAATTTATTTTTCATTTAAGTGTGTTCTATAATGTGCATTTGAAGACTGCATGCTAAAACTAAATAGTTTCATTTAATTTGTCATATTAGTGAACTTACACCTCTCACCTTCCTTTGTGGAAAATATTACTAGTGATAAAGTCTCACATTTACAGTTCCAGGGTTTTGTTATAATTGTCAATAGAAGACATTTTAAGGTGGATAATGCAAGTCGTGTAAGTAAATAAAACTGTAATATGTTAATGTGATGAAATTATCATTGTTTCATTGCTGTGTTTGTGTGCGTGTGTGTGTTTGTGTGTCTCCGTGTTTATTTCATTCACATCCTATCTAGACCTATGTGACTCAGCATGGGTTTCTGTGGTCATATAATGGGGATGCCCTGGTGCATAAACCATAATCATCTCCCTTTCCATCTCTCAGCATTAAAGGCCGCTCATTTTTCTACCATGTAATAATAGGGAACTTCCAATTCAAGCCTTACAACAGCTTGTAACTTTGTACAAATCACATGCCCATCCAGAAACTGGCACTTCCCCACTGGTGTTTATTTCACTCGCTGTGGAAGCTGCAACAACACACACGAAAAAACACCAAATTTCTCGAAGGATTTTCTATAGACTTGGTTTGTTAAGGCCGTGAGTGTGGCGCGGGTATCAAGAGGAAGTGAAACTGAAATGGAGAGGAGGAGCGGGATGGAGGAGAGGGACAGATAAAAACAGAGACGTTGAAGGTCAGTGTTGTGCACAGAAGGAATGACAGGAGACGAGTCTCTGAGAAACACTCCAAATAAAGCAGCGAGAGGGGGAGGGAGGAGGGAGAGATCTCTGCCTCACCAAAGGAGAGGAGGGTGGGGAGAGTTTGGACCTCATTGCACGCACACACACACACACACTCACACATATGCACACATGCACGCAGACGTGTCTCCATGCAAACAACTTGGCCATGCCGGGCGGTTAGGTGGGAGGATGTAAGGGAGAGGGCTACACCCTTGTGCGAAGCTTTGTTGTGTGACACATAGACAGCCCACCCTAACATTCCCACCCCTATATTTGGCCTTGAATACAATTGCAGGTTAGAGAGTGACAAATCGGACCGGGGCAGGCAGGCGGGCAGACTCGGCTGAGGACAAGGGCAAAATTACATGAGTGGAATGGGGAGCCGCTGTGGTGGAGAGGCTGTTTTGGCGCAATATTGAAGATAAGAAAATTATGAGTGAGAAGATTCTGGATTAAAAACCTTGGTGCTTCCTGTGTCCATATTGTTATCAATAGGTCTGAATGGCAGAAAGAATTCATCTTGATTGATTTTTCTATCAATTAACATTAACCGGGTCACTATCCACCCAGTGCATCCTGGGAAACAGATTGCTTTAATTCTCAGAAATTGAAATAAGTCAGAAAAAACAACTATTCTGATAAAGGTGTGTAACAGAAATGAGCATATTCATTATTTTATTGATGTGTTTTCTCACTTTTTATCAATGATCAATTATCTTTGTGGTTTCAAGAGATCTACCTGATTCATATTTTGTATTAAGTGAAGTATAATTTTCTTGAAATTAATGAAGTTATCTCCAATATTTAGTATTTTTTTGTTAAGGTCTGCGTCTGTGGTAATCCAGTTAGAATATTTCACCCAAAATTTTGGTGTTTAAATTCAACAAATACAATGTGAGCGATTTGATTCATTGTCTTAATAAAAATTTTGGGATTTGAAATTTACGTAAATAGCATGACTGATTACATTTAATCTTATTGGGTAAATACTTACTTATGAGATCCAAATCCTTATGGCCATTCTTAGAGCTGAACATAAGATTTCACTACATGTTATTGAGATGACATTTTTGCAGCACAGCCACACCTAAAGAAACTTAAAATGAAGAAATCTACTCCAAAAATATAAAAATAATTTGGTCTATTTTAAAAGCAGACAAACGCACACAGCAACAATAATTAAACTCTGTGTACAAAATTAGAAATGACAAACCCATATAAACCAGAGATTTCTGTCAGTGGAGTCCACATGTTTTTCTATGGATTCTTTTT
>NC_061500.1:17330453-17367953 GCF_022539355.2 Hippoglossus stenolepis
AAAATTTACAGAGACTTAGCAAAAATATACTGCATAAGTTGTTTTTTTTATTACGCTATTTGGAACTTTAAGTGCACAAAAATACACCAAATAGTCAAACCGAAGACAGTGAAATTGTATTTAAAATAACAACAGCACCACCACAGTCCAGTACAGATTGCCCTGATTGTCACTTGACCCCCTTCTGAATGCACATGAAGGGTCATATTATGATTATTTCTCACCTCAACTTTTTCATTTGCCAGTGTCAATGCTGTGTTCATCAACGTTGCACCGCTAAAAGAACTTTTGTCCCACATTCTGACAGTGACAACATCATCATGGATGAGAGAAGGTGTGAATTACTTCCCTCTGTTGTAACATCTGCTCTGCTAATCAGCTGTAGGTTTTGTTTGTACGATAAGTTGTGAAGAGCAATTTAGACATTTCAATTCTGTTTTTAACTGTATGGTAATTAGTCAATTTTCTTTCTGGAAAAAGCTGTTAAATACGTTTTATATGCAGAAATGTGACAAACTTTTAATTGTTTTGGTGGAAGATGATGATAAAATACATATCAATATAGACAAATAAATATATTTTTTTCTTTTACACAAGTAGCCTCGAAGAATACTATGAAATTGATTATTTTTCCACAGATCACACAGATCAATATCAGATGCACAGAGATTCAAATGATATTGAATGTGCTGTATTTGTAACACAGCTTCATGAGCCATGTCAATTGTTAATCTTAAGTGATATATTGTGTGAATTGGCTTATTCAGAGTCGTATAAAACCTAATCTCACACAGTGTCAAATATTTATCTGTATATAGAGTTTGATGTCTGTTCAAACTAAAAGTGAAAACACAACATTACAGAAATGAAGAAATACGCTGACCTACATATGGATCTGCTTTAAATTTACATCTAACAAATGTCGATGTTGTGGGATGTGCACTCAACCAGCAGAGTAAACTTTAGTGTAACCTGTGATTTAATTGTCCACTTAACTATAAGAGCAATGTAAGGAGTAGCTATTTCATATGGCTACAGTGTCATTGTGGAAAACCAATTTTAGATCAGTTTGAAATTATGGAGCAGCTAATAGTATTTTATATCTCGTGTTTTCTTAGGGAGTGATCCGAGGAGACAGGTAACAAAGGCAAAATAGCTTTGTATTGAACACGCATAACATTACATGTACTTGATAGACTGACAGATAAATGCAAAAATTATATTTATAACTGTGTAAAATTGTACTGACACGAGTATTACAAATATTGCTTCATAAAGTATTTAGCCTGTAGATAATGAGCTGCCAGTTTTACAACTTATTAAACTTGGCTGTCAAAGTTTTTTAAAAACTTGTTAATATGCTCTGCACGAGATGCAGAACTAAGCCGACATATTTGTGACTACTGATTATATTTCTGTACCATAGAACACATACTTAGGAACATTATGAATTCCAACTAAGAAAGTATCATTAAAAACACAGTTAAGTATGAAAGATATATGTTAACCACATCGCACGCACACAAACACACACACACACACACACACACACACACACACACACACACACACACACACACACACACACACTTTCATAAATGCACTTATAAACATGAGCTATAAACATTAACCTTCTTTACATCTAGGCATTATCATCCCACCCTATATCTTCAAGGGTTAAAACAAGATTATCACCACTGATATAATATAATATGGTATATTGATATTAAAAGAATATAATTAAGTTGGATTACGTCTGTGCCAAGAATACGTTAACAATGGTTTTAAGATTACAATCCTCCATGTGTTTTGTTCACTGCCACGTTTTAGCTCTGTGATAACACATGACCTGAGTTAATGAGGAAAACTCCTTTTCAAAGATTTCTCTTTTTAATCATATATTCTATCCCCTTTGCAGTCAGTGGTGGAACGTCACTAAGTACTGCAGGTGGCCATTTCTGTAGAATAAAGAGCAAAGTCAAAGAGATTTAATTTAGCACCCGCAGATGAACTCAACACATCATGCAGGACTAATAAAGGACTTCTTATCTTATCTTTTCTGATGTATATGATATTTATATGATATATCCAGATGTATATGAAACTTGAATGATTTTTGCCCGTTAGATGGATCACACATTATCTAATACTGAGTCAAAAATGATATTTTGGTGGTGGCAGGTACTTCCGGTCATCTTCTCCTGTCTTTGGGTGTTCAGTGAAGTGCTGGCTCTTACACAAGTGTGTCATGCAAAGATTGAGAAGAATACCGTGTCAGAATAAAATACCATTCACTGTTTGGTAAGGAATAAGTAAGAAATGAATTACATAAAGGGTTAGGGTTAGGGCATTTGAATTTCTAATACAGTACATTAGTATTGCAGTTAAGCCCAGTTCTGTATATCTTTATTTAAGTTTGAAGTGCTTGTACTTCAGTATTTGTGATTTATGATACTTTATATTTCTATATATTTGTGTTTTTTTTACTCCACGACATTACATAGTTATTATAGCAGATTAAACTACTCCATTACCTACTGTTAAGTAGGTAATAGTGACTTCACACACCAATATTTCTTTCATGTTATTTATCCAAATACTGTAAATGTTAATAAATGTATCTCAGTGTCCAAAGTGTTCCACTGTACCACTGTCATCCTGATCGCTCGATGATCCTCTGCTCGATGTATCTGTGATCATCTCTTCAGCACTGACTTCCGGCTGCACATCGTCCACACATCGTCCACACATCACCTGCGTCACTTCTCTACTGAGCATTAAAAACAGTATCTACAGCCATGGCTCACCCGGGAATAAGACAGATAAAGATCAAGACTGGCATCGTTAGGCGGTGAGTCTGGTTCCACTTATCATGGCATGTTTAGAAAGCCTGTTACGTTGCACGAGCTAGTTAGCTTAGCCTGGTGGAGTGGCCGGCTCGGCATGAAGCCAGGCCGCGCATGGGAGAATGTTTGCCGCCGAGGCTTTCACTCCACTCCGGTGTTTTGCCGGGGCCTGTGCTCGGTGAAGTGATGTTGAAGCAGTGTTCGTTTTCCATGGCGCTGCACTTCATTGTTGTTTGACGGACTCTCCCTGATATTTCTGGTGCGACAATGTAAGACCGTCATAATCTCAAAGATGGCGTAAATAACGGACATGGGTTTATTGTAGCGGTGTCTAAAGTTTGTCGACTCATGCTAGCTGTCTGCTAGCTAGCTAACATATTGCTAAGAACAAGTTGAATTTGTGGCTCTTTTGTGAATTTATGCCCGATCCACAGTCATTTACACTCATGTAAAAGGTCAGTTATAACAAGGGTGCGATATATTTTGTTATTATGACCTCACATTTGCTCAATTGTATCACAAAATAAACCATCACCAGATTGGCTGGCAACAAATTAATTTAGTCCTGTCAGATAGTTATTTAATTCAATCTTTAAATAGAAATACCTTAGCCAGACTGCAGTGATGGAGGTATGTGGTGATGATGTAGGGAATTCATTATCTGCACAGCCAGGAGACAACTACATGGAAGGGTCCATTGTTTCCAGAAATACTTTGTTCTCTGTGTTTACCTACCACATATCACATGGTTTACTGTCACAGCAAAGTGCAGAAGTTTCAGGCAGTCAAATAAAGTGAGGATGCTGTCCTGGTTTTTATTTACCAATGTTTCAATCACACACAATCTAGTAATTAGTTAGTGTGACTCTTTACATTGAAAACAGCTCAGACTCTCCTCTGGACACCAGCACACAGTTTTCCATGGTGCTCAGCAGGTGGGTTGTTCCCAGTATCTCGGAGAACTTGAGATATTGAGATCAGTCCTCTGTGGAAGGTGGACAATTTATTACAGGACTTCTTGTTCTACAGGCTCTGTAAATAGTTATATGTAAGTTTGGGGTTGTTGCCCTGGTGCAGAACAGATTTGGCACCAATCAGAAACTTCTGTGATGGTATTGTGTGTTGAATAGGGTTGCAAAGGGGTGGAACATTTCCGGAAACTTTCCATGGGAAGTTGAGCTCGGGAATTTTTTACCGCAAATTAAACGCTGAGCAATAAAAACGTCATTCAAAACTCTATTTTAAAGATGTATGGAATGCAGCACACGCTGCACGTTGAATTTCAACCCTCCAATACACGCAGCAGCATACATGCTGGACCCAAAGAAGTATGAGAAAAGCATACTCTCTGGTGAAGAGAACAACAGAGCTTACACTTATTACTGTTATTACTACCATGTCTCACCACCTGGGTCTTGATGAAGGCAAAGTTCTCGGCAGTCTGGCAAAGTACCGTACCAAGCAAGGCCTTTGGGAAGGGGATGGGATATGGCAGTCATGCCAGCACATATCTGCATCCACCTGGTGGAAGGGACTTGTGGATCTGAGGCCCTTGCACCTGTAGCCTCCATCATCCTCCAAATCCCACCAACATCAGCCGCCTCTGAGCGCATCTGGTCACTGTTTGGGCACACGCACACAAAGGTTCGCAACAGGCTCACCAATGCAAGGGTAGAAAAACTGGTGGCCATCCGGGCAAACCTAAGGCTCTTTGAGCCTGACGCAGAGCCATCCTCTACAAGGTTGGACAGTGACACCAAAGATGACGACGAGTCAGATGTCGAGGAAGTGGACGTTGATGAGGTCCAGGAAGAAAGCATTGAGACCTGAAAGGATTCAGATGAAAAACGCTAAAACCAGAGGCTTGAGAAGCTTGACTAAATGCTTTCATTTTACATTTAGAATGGGACTTTTTTTGGGGGGGGATCATAGGGAATGCATTTATTTTATTCAACATTCATGTTTTTTGTTGTTCAATGAAAGAATCCATTAAAGTTCTACTCACAAATGGATTAAGTCAAAAATGTAATTTTTAAAATTTGTATTTGAAATGTTTGCATGCATGTTTGCTTATGACAAAACAAAATGTTTATATTTATGTCTGTATATGACAAGGTAAATACAGTTAGTATAAATTACCCACAAAATTTCCAGTTTATTCCCGTTAATTCCCATGGAAAGTTTCCAACTTTGAATATTCCCGGAATTTTGCAACCCTAGCTATGACACAATAAGATTGCTAGGAAATTGTTCTCTTTATTTCATAATGTAAAAAATATAGTAATATAATTTCTTTTCTGATTTAGATGTTTTTGAAAAAATTTTTTTTAAGGAATCCATGACAATAACAAACATAAGATATATATATATATCATATTTACTCACAGCAACATACCATAATGCCAAACCTTTGCTGTGGCTCATCCACTAACCACAAGGTTGGTGGTTCGATCCCCGCCTCCTCCAGTCTGCATGCCAAAATATCCTCGGGCAAAATACTGAACCTCCAAATCGCCCCTCCCTGATGGCTGTGTCGGCAGTGTGGGATGGAAGCTATATACGTAAACACAGGCCATTTACTCAGCATATGTTGCATGGAGAGCAGTTTTATGTCCAATTCTATTCACTTTGTTCCTGCTCTACATTGTTTTCTCGCTTGTGATGGATGTTGCTGGTAAATATACTGGGGGTAGAGTGGTCATCCTCTAACCAGAGGGTTGGTGGTTTGGTCCCAGTCTTCCCCATTCTCCAAGCCGAAGTGTATTTAGGCAAGATATGATAGTGATCCCCAAAATTGCTCCTTTCTTGAGTACCTTTGAGTGATAGTCAAGACTAGAAAAGCGCTATATTAGCACTTAGGCCCAAGACAAATTTCCCTATGGGACAATAAAGTAATTGATTTGATATAAATACAGACCACAGACCATACTCTCAATTTTTGACTTTTGGCAAACTAGGAAAATTGACACTTGCTGTAAAAATTTATGATAAATATAAACCAAGCATTTGAAATTGTGATAACATCAGAATGTATTTAATATGCCTTTTGATATAGGAGCGTTTGAGCTCATCATCCATATTAAGCCAGTCTATTAATAATTCTTGCATCTATTCGGAGTTTACATCTGAATGTGGAGAACATATCATGAGGTGTGGTTGAGGTCCCTGGCTCAGTGTAGTGGTGTGTGTGGTGGTCTGGGTGTGTCTCTCGTCGATCAGGCAGACCTCTAATTCCCTCCTGTCAATGGCGTTGTGTAATGTGCTATCGATTGTGTTTTGATGAGGGTCAGATTGCTAACAGGCTCCCTGAGGTGGTAATGATGGAGGCTGGATTTCCCACTGGGGATAATGTCACACAGTGTCCAGTGTAGGAATAACAGTGCTGTAGTGTAGCAACAGTGTACCTCATCAGAACTGTCCCTAACTACTGCACGGATGTCTCTGAGAATACTATTTGGACATAAGGCAAAAGTTATTACATCTCACCTTCTCCAATTCAAGAGTGCTGCCATGACACGGACCCTTAATCAAGCTGTTAGGTTTAAATGTACAGACTGCCTTCGGTTTCTGTCTCTTCGTAATCTTGCGTTCCTCCCATTCAGTCTCTTTCTCCCGTGCCTCTCTCCCTTTTTTCTTTCCTCCTTGCCTTCCTCAGTCCCTCCTCCCTTTTTAGATATTGGAGTTTAGAGGAAACCTGCCTGCTCTTTTAGCCCGGCCTATTTCCAGTGGCTTTTGCACATTCCAGTCAGTGCCTTTCTGCCCTAGCGAGGCGGATGCCCTTAATAAAATGACAACAGTAATTTGCCTTTGTCATTCCGGTCCCAGCACAGACTACATCGTGGCTCAAAAATACAGTGCTAGAGGAGGCGGCCAAGTGGTGTGTGTGTGCGTGTGTGTCGGCTCACTCTAATTCCTTTTTTTCTATTTTCCAGAGAGCTGCCTTTTCCATTAAGCCTGAGGTGGCAGGTCTATTTAAAACCAGCCACGACCCCACCCCTCATTCACACAGTGCTCCAAGTCTGGGAGAAATAAGAAATTAACATCAGGACTGGAAGGGGAGGAATGGACATTTTGTTATTAGACTGTCCTTCAGTTTTATTCAAATTATTCCAGCCCTCCTTCCTCCATCTTTTCCCTTCTCTTTGCCACCTCTTTTTACTCTAAACAGACGACATCACTCATTCTGCATCAAGCACGAGAGTGGAAGGCGCGAGCTGCTGCTGCATATGGTGCCTGTTTAAAAGCTTCTTGATGGAACTGTATTAGAATCCATGGTAATTGATGTAAAATATGACAGAGTGCTGTTGGCTTCCTTGGCTAAGCAAGGAGCAGTGCAACACGGAGGGAAGGGTCTCCAGTAATTTGACTGATTAATGAAGGATCACTCACTTATGCACACGCAGCTGATTTTATGAAAAATGAAATTTGTGTTGTCATTCCAATAAGCAGGCACAGCCGGAAAAAGACTATTAGCTGGGAATTATTATCAATAGCGATATTTTCAAACTCCATTATGCCAATCAGGGTCGGAATCTGTTTAATAGATTTTGTTCCATTTGGCCCGTAATTGATAAATAATCAAAATTTATCAATGTACTCAAGCCCATTTTCACTAACAATCAAGGAAAAGAGGCCCATTTACCACCTGACTTGGTTCAAATTAGGGACTAAATTGATGATCAATTAATCTCTAAAAAGGACTAGTAGGGTGTGTGTGTGTCTTAGTCTCTCTCTATGTGTGTGTGTGTGTGTGTGTGTGTGTGTGTGTGTGTGTGTGTGTGTGTGTGTGTGTGTGTGTGTGTGTGTGTGTGTGTGTGTGTGTGTGTGTGTGTGTGTGTGTGTGTGTGTGTGTGTGTGTGTGTGTGTGTGTGTTGGAGGTGGATATAGGAGTCAGATAAGCGTAGTGATGAGGTGCGAGCTGGAACGCAGTACAAAGTTAACAAGGACAGCAAGAGATTTTGTTGCTGCTGCTGATTGTCTTTTGTCACTGAAAATAAGGACATTTAAAATGTTTGCTTATTTTAGATGTAAATAGGTAACGATAAATTAATTCAGAATTTGGTTTGCTTCCCAGTATGAATTAATAATCAAAATGTTTATTAAATGACAGTGATCAAACTCATTCAATGGAAGTTTTGTTATTTGTAACTTGCAAAGTTTTTCCTTGTATATTTTTGAAGAACAATTTAACAGTAGCGTAGATGTATCTAAATGCACTAAATACTTTTACATTGCAATATTAAGGGGAAATAAGCAAAATACCATGTATTTGCCTTTGCTGTGCAATATTTCACCATTATTTTATGCTGAATCACCATTTGTATGTAAAACATGCTTATTATAATTGGAGGAATGTGACAACTCTCTTAAATGATGGACATTTAAAAGGCTTGTTCAGGCAAAAAGGCCAAACATGTTGATTTGAATCCAGCTCCACAAATCTCGCTCCCAGCTCTTTTTATACGTTTCTAAAATTAATCTTTTGGTCCTGAAGTGCTGCTGGACATACAAAACAAGAATGAACATGTCACATAGACTTTTTGGGAAATAATTTTACCATACCATAGATTATGGTAAGTGGTCTGTATTTATATAGTGCTTATCTAGTCTTGATGACCACTCAAAGCTCTTTACTGTACAGTTTTATGCCATTCACACACATTCATACAGTGCCAGCACTTTAAGAAACAACAAATTAACAAATACTTTAAGCCCAATTCTCACTAAAATAAGAAAGAGGTTAAGATAGTTGTTAATTGAAGAACCCAGAAGAAGAACTGTACCCCTTTTGTATTTTTACTTGTAATTTAACCAAAGTTAAATATATTTTACAAGTGCTATTGTTGTATTTAAGGTGTTTTCCTCTAGAGTTGGTAGAGACCAAAAAAGGAAATAAAAGAGACAAAGGATTTGACTTCGATTTATCAGTTGGACACGAAACATGACCAATAATTTTGCACTGTATATACTGAATGTGTAAATAAGCCATTTTTGGATAAAAGGATCGCCAACTTAAAAAAGTATTAATATTAACTCACAACTTGTTTTTGCTGCCAAAAGAATGAGTTATTCCAGGCTTTGTTGTTTGAAGCAATTTCTATACGCACAATAGTTTAGAGGATCGCACAGACTTTTATAAAGCCTTGTATTTTGGAATTATTGTACATGAATCATTGTGTCTTGAGTAAGAATCTTATCAGGCAGCTGCATATGAACAATATTCTGTTGTAATAGTGAGTGTTTGTTCCGGCTATAAACCATCTTTCATTCAAGCACATCCTGTCCTGAGTTGGTTTTAGATCACGGTATGAATAATAATAGGTTTCATATGGAAGCCTAAATTGAGGCTGATCTCCACATGGATACCGGTGTTGTGTGAGGCCCCGCAGCAGTGAGGAGGAATGATGTGTTCGCTGGTTGTTACTGAGGTGTGTATCTTGCCATCCTGCGGGAGATGATCTCACTGTGTCCCCTCAGTCAGAGTAGCGTAGGAGAGAATGAGGATAGATGGCCTCGTCTGTAAAAGGTGACCATCACAGCCTGCCTTTTTCATGGTTCAGCCTATATTATCTGTCTTGAGAGGCTGTGCATTTATGTTTCATGTTTGATGGAACAACAACTGTGTCACTGCCTTTAACTATGAACTGTGTTTTCCTCTCTTCCCATCCTCTGCAGGCTGGCCAAAGAGGAGATTTCATATATAACTGAGGCAAAACAGCAAGAGGAGAAGGTTGCGCGCCTGAAAGCTGAGGCTGGAGATGAATACGTTATCAAGAAACAGGTATGGGGGTCCTTTACTTCTATTTGTTACTATACTTCTTTGATGTTTTTGCGTTTCTTAATTTGAAAGCTTTGTATTTATCACCAACTGTTATGATCCTCTAGTAACTGAAGAGGTATTTCCAACTGTTAGAAGGCAAATTGTATCTCGATGATTTGAGTAACCCCTCATTCATGTAATGAGGTCAGTCCACAGTGATAATGAAGAATTAGGTTTTGAGAGGACAATCATTAGTGATTTTGTAATTTGCTTGATGCAGATGTAATTATATCATGTTACTTTAGAGGAGTTTGATAATTACTGACACATGCTAGCTATTTAGTGTCCCTAACAGATCACTGGCCCATATCCTGTTCTCCATTCTCTGTCACTTTGCCTACAGCCCTCCATCATTTGCGTGTTCTCTGCAGATAGCAGTTAAGAGCGTGGACATTTGTATGACATACATCATGCTAGCTCGCGCAACATCTGAAACACAAACTATCTGTATGAGGAGATTTCTGTGCTTTGTTTTCACTTTAACAGAGAATTTAAAATTTAAAGCGAAAAGACAAAAGCCAAAGACAGGGTCATTGATTAACACAGTCAGATACAAGGGTACAGTTCATTACACAGGGATTCAGGCCAAAAAGGTGAGATTCAGAAGAATGCCAAATAAAATGCATTAATCAGTGTGTCCAGAGAATATCAATCACAGTATGTTAAGCCAGGATCCCAGTGTGGCTCTATGGATGTCTCTCACTCATTCTCTCACTGAAATGTGTCATCAGCTGTGGGATCGAATGCAAGGAAAGTCTGCAGATGTTTATGAGAGAGGATGTGTAATGACTTTGGTGATCCACTGATTTTACAGATTTTACTCTTCTGCCATCAAGTGGTTGACATTTCTGAAATGTTTCTACGACTATTGGATACATTGTCACAAATACCTGAAAATCTAAGCATGTTGACATTAGCATTTAGCTCAAATCAGTGCTGTTAAATCAGAAACCCCAAAGCTATATCTTATTTTTATTCAGTATATTGGCTGCACACAGCATGAACCAGGAGATGCTAGCAGTGCCAACCAGCTGCTGGCTGCCATGTTTGAATGCTGATAGTGTGCTACACACAAGCCTGTAAGAGTGAGCACTGCTTTTAAATAAGTTTAACTCACGTGGAGGCGACAGAAGCATCAACCGGTGAGACCCAACTGATCCATCCATCCATCCATCCATCATCTATACTGCTTATCCGTTGCGGTGTTGGGGAGCTGGAGCCAATCCAAGCTGACATTGATACATTTTATTTTTACAATAAATTTTAGTGGTATGATTTAAGATTCATAGAAGAGATGGTAAGGACATCCAAGTTTTTCTCTAGTTAAAAGCTGGAAGTTATAGTTAGCAATGTCTATGACAACAGCCCAAATAAGGGGGCTACTTCAAAGCATATTACATTTTTGTCCCTTGCAAGCATAAAGATCTTCAGCAAGCAGATAATGCATTTATACATTTCCACATTACAAATATCTCTTAAGAGAAAGAAATGAAACACCATTAATTAAACCCAATAAGTGCCAAATTGTAACTTAGAGAAGCTGACTTTATGGACAGTAACAAAATAAGTGGGTCCACTATTAGTTAACTACACTTCCTGCAGCAGTACTCTGTCCCACTTCATTTGGATTTCTTTTGTACATATTTCTGGCTGGAGCTGCTGTGCAGACTCCAATTCTGATTAAATCTACTGGTGACATTAAAATTCAGCCTGTGTTTTGTTTTGTTTGTTCATTCCCAGAGCGGCGGCTCGGGCTGAGCAGCCGGCTTGGCTGGTGTTAAATGGGGGAGTTTGGGAGGCCAGATGGATTATGGTTGGAGATGAGAGGTCTGAGGCAGGATGGATTAGAGGTTTTTGTTTTAATGGAATCAATACACTGTAAGTGTCATCTTTATCCAGCGCTGATGGGATCATTCCACTGCACTGGGAGGGCACCGTGACTTTTCTCTGTTTTAGCACTCCTCTGCTTAGTCTGGCTCACCTTGTCACATCTACATGGCAACCGACTCAACTAGTTGTCTACCGTGTTGCAGTATGTCAGTTAGTCTGCCAGCCTGCCCGTGCACAAGTTCATCTGAGCGCCTGTTACTGTGCATAGCCGTGTAATGTACCTGTGTGTAACTGAGTCCATGTTTTGACTCTCCAGCTCGACAGAGGGCTAGGTGAGGAAGCATCTGTCATGAGTAAGTGTGTCTGACAGCGTTAGCCAACTCTTCTCTGCTCTTTAGGGTGCCAGCCGGGGGAATTCCACATTAGCCGCGGCTGTGAAAGTTCCCCAGGTTATAACGCAGTTTCACTCCAGGCGTAGTAATACCTGTTTACGCCTGATCACAGTGCCCTCGGTTCAGGGTTTCTTCATTCATTCAGGTGTGCAGTCAGATCGAGGCTGTCCCCTGCTGCCCAACTCCCTGCCCAATCGATAACTCAATAACATTTTTCATACCGCCGGCTTGTTGGGAGATGTTAACCACAGCGGCGTGCATGTGGGACACCCTGCACGTTACTGTCAGAAACGAGGCAACAGCCAATGAATATTCCTGTGTCTGGCTGTTTATAATGAATGTTGTAAACTTTGAAAGAAAACATGTTCAATAAAGTGTTGATTATTGTGAAGACTGGCAATGAAAAATAAAATGGGGATGATGTGGTCTCTTGTGTGGTTTCAGATAGAGGTGTTGCAGGAGTCAAGAATGATGGTCCCGGACTGCCACCGTCGACTGGCCGCGGCACACGAAGTTCTGATAAATTTACTTGTAAGTATCCGATGATATGTGTCACCATTAAATGGAAATGTGAAAAATAGTTTTCATCTCATAACATGAAAAAACTGTTCTGATGAATCTCTTAATCCATTTATGTTTCTATTAATTTTACAAATTTGCCATCAAGTGGTGCTTGATTTAGTTCTTATTCCAGCATATGAAGATAGGATGTAGTTAACCTACAGAGAAACATTACTCCACATTTTAATGGATAAAAATGTACCAACAGGCAAATTAAAGAAAGGCAAATGTTTTTTCAGAGTAAAGATGTAGTACAGTAGCGGTTTTTGGCCACTAGATGCAGAAAAACATAAAAACAAGCTGACAGATGCACTGACCTGACACATCATCTTTTATAGCTGTCATGACTGACATATTGGCAAAGAATTGACATTGTATAGAACCAAGTTCAAATGCTAGATGTTGTCTGACTTGACTGTCTGCGTTGACGGGAGCACTGCTGCATTCAGACATGCGCAGAACTCCGACTTATCTCCTGACATTCTCCAGGGGGGCTGTATGTGAGAATGCAAATGTCTGAGTGAGGGCCTATGGACTTTCTCCAGAGTTTCTGCTGCCTATCCCCCAGTAGAAACTCTGGAGAACGTCCAAATGAAACCACGTGAGAGCACAGCAGGAGATCCTCTGCCGGTATGGTGACGTTTTTTAACGCAAATATAAAAGACACAAAACAAAAAATACAAATATCTAAGGATTAAAAAGTGATGCCATACGTGTATGAAGACTTTGACAAAGATGTCAAGAGAACTTTTGGTGATAAGGGGCGATGCACTTAACGCTCCAGAGATTTCTGTTGTAAACGCATCTGAGTGATGAATCTCCTGCTGCGTTGTTCATGTGCGAAAGGCAAACTGCGGAAAAAGTCCACAGAATTGTATCCGCTGTTAAACCAAAATAATGATCAAAAACTAAAATGCATTAAACATTTATTGCAATACATGTAGCTTCCAATGCTCCAACACTGTTCATACCAATTCATACCTCAAACTAAACTAGTCAGTTTGTCCCTATTGATATCTTACATAGAGGTGGTTACAATGTTTATTTGTATCTGCCATCACTGACTCATGCTCTCACCCAAATACACTTTAGCTGAATGGGAAATGTGGAGCGCAGAAGATCAAAAATTGTCCTCAGTTAATTGTAAGGATGGAGTTTTTATTTCTCTCTGCGATATGTTATATTTACAAATTCGACACAATTACCAAACAAGCACACAACTATAAACTATGGTAATTAACTATCAAACTTAAACAGTGGAGTTTTTGCTGTCTGAACGGTTGTAGGACCACGTATTTCACCACATATTGTATCACATATTTTATCATCCCTCTGTCACGTTCACAGAAAAAAAAATGTACGTTTCCTGTTCTTTACTGGTTGTCTGTGTTTATAGCTGTAGAAGCTAAATGGGAAAAACACAATGGAAATAATATTTCAATACAATTTATCTTTCTGCATATATATTTAGCATATTTTATTTAGCATTTTATTTTAACAGGATTTAAAGGGTCACTGAATGCAGTGCAACACCGGTGATGGGCTTAAGAATCAGACTAAGCTTTACATTTCAATTTGTTTATCAACTTGGATCTTTTTAGCCGGTCTGCCATGCTCACACCAGAGCTGCAGGCAGAGGGAGCTAACCTGCAATTAGCAACATGACCTCATCCCTATCACTCATCCTCCCTTTTTTTCCTCTTTAACACAGACATGCACATATGCACGTGCTCATCACAGATCATTAACAGTGCTGTCACCGCGGTGACCACCACACAAACCCACACACACCTGATTAAAGGACATAGACGCCATACAGGCACCTTAACACCTGGTCCATCCCTTTACTGCTAAATTTAGATACCAGTAACATGACAGGGAGTGAAATACAACCTCAAGTTTTATGTCAATGAAGTGACATCCAGACAGGTTTGTTGAAATATTTTTTTTTTCACATTGAGTCACTCAAAAAAATCCAAGATGTGGATTTATCCCTTAGAAGCCAGCGATAATTCCTCATTATGGCTGCAGGAGATGGCAGTGTTTTTTTTAAAAATGGCAATAAAACACAGCTGTGTGTGTTTGTTTCTTCTCAGGAAGCAGAAGAGGATTTGGCCGACTCGGAGGAGTACAAAGAGGCTCGGAAGGTGTTGGACTCAGTGAAGCTTGAAGGATGATTCCTTATGTGTTTCTTGTTCTCACTGTGAGATTCACCTCTTTCTTTAATGTTCATTCCCTTCATCAGGCCATGGAGACAAACTGAACCTGTTCAAAGCCTCTGTTCTTGATGTTATTTTTTCTACTGTTGACTTTCCCCCATGCCAACACATTTGTTCATGCTTTTGTTCTGTGTAAAATCCCACATTTGACCATAAAACGTTCAGTTTGTTACAGTCGAGGAGTGAAGTTTGTTTTTTTATTTTTTTTATTTTTTTTTATTTTTGTCATATTAATACACTGTCTGGCCTTAATAGATACAATTAAATACAAACGCATGTATGCCATTCATCTAATGACAATTCAATTGAAGGTTGTGGTCCATTGCTCAATTGATCTGAAGTAAATGGTCACCAATGTAAATAAAGAAACTGTAGATCACTACAGAGGCTCCAGTGTTTTATGAAGTGACAATTTCCCTCCCATGTCACCATCTGACACTTTCAGGACATTAATTGGCTTGAACCCTTGATATAACACATACTACTAACATAAAGTGCAATTAACAATTTGGAATTCTATGGATTAATCTATTTGAAATGTAAGTTATTGATAGGAATTCTAGTTATCAATATTACTGAATAGTGTAACATAGACAATTTATTTGAGAAATCTGGTTTCAAAAACACTTTATAGATCATCAATTGTTGGACTTTCGATCAGCTAATCGATCAATCACACATACTAACTGCTGGATTTACTTACACAGTGTATTCACCTGCTGGTATTCCTGTTAACAGCACTGAAATGAATTGTGTTTGATACCTACAATAAAGACAAGAGCACTTTGGGCATCCCTGTCAGTCAGATGACAAATGTTGGTTATGGCCATGAATGACAAAACAGGGCCGCCTGACGTCCCCGCAGCAGCTCCATCTATTATCCACATGGCCCTAAAATAACGACACCTTGTATTAAGGCTGAGAGAGTCCTTCCTAAATAGTCATACTAATGAATGAACTCAATTGCCAGACAAATTAAGGTTACATTTGACTTGATCCTTATTTTACAGATTTCGATAATTATCGGGATCACCCCAAAGTCTCATTACCGCCCTAATGAGGCGCTGCTACTCCGTGACATCTACCCCGCTCCATCTCGTTAAGGAAATCGCTCTTCAATGCTGATTATTTTATTTGGAGGTATAATTATATTTCTTTCGGATAAATCACGGCCTAATCGAGTCCGTACAGAGGGCAGCAGTGCTAATTGAGGCATGAGATGCGGCGGCGGTGCGCTGCACCTGGGTTTATGTGACCAGAGGACCCGTGCAGGCTGCTGGCTGCTCTGTGAACACGTACAGGCTGGATAAGAAGTATCCACATCCTGTACCCGAGACATATGACTGTGTACAAATACTCTGTTACCTCAGTGAAAGGAAGTATCATTTCAAAATGTGGATACAATAACAGTAAAGGAGCTGATTAGGCAGCAGAGTGGTCCCTGGAAAATGTTATTTATCATGTGAATTTTTTATTGCATGCATGTGAAAGCAGGATTTTATTATTGACTGTTTTGGGTCCTTTTATCAATTGGAATCCATATTTTAAAAACTGATCATGAAAGCTGAGAAAAGAGGAGCGGAGTAAGATACTACAATATTACTTAAGGAACACTAAAGTAGTACTTAAAAGATTTAACTTGAGTACTTAGGTAATGAGTACTCTCAGCACTGTACATTGCTCATGAATTGATTTGGGCTATGTTGAGGTTGACGTGATATTTTTCCTGTGCAGCAGCAGCAGCTCCTCATCTTGATATCTTCATTTCTTAAAAAATATTTCCTTCCCTGAAGCATCGGACTTGGATTCTCTGATGATCAGTGAAAACTAACATTAGGCCGGCTGATATTACACAGAAATCAACCTATATGACCCTAGAGCGAACTAACCTGCCATTTCCAATCTAATAGTGGGAGAAAAAAGGGTTATTCAGCTGTGGAAAGTCATTAAGTACTTATACTCAAATACTGCACTTAGTGAAGTCCATAGGTCCAAGCTATAGCACATGTACTTATCAGAGAGTCTTAATACTTTATGTACTCCATCAGTTTTTTTTAATACTTGGTTGAGTATACGGGGAGTATATTAAAATTCTGTAAAATTCTGTATGTAAATATTGTTAAGTTTATTGATATAATTCATATTAACAATAAACTATAGGGATAAAGCCTACATTTATATAGCAGCACAGTTGGGGATGATGCTGCGTTTGCCGCAAATTTAGCCCGTGTCAAACGTTTGCCGCAGACTGTGCGCAGAGAGAGAGAGAGAGAGAGAGAGGGGGTGTGTGTGTGTGCGTGTGCGTGTGTGACTTGCAGCATCAGCATCCCCTCCTCTCGACGCACAGTAACTTATTACTCCTAATCCCCGCAGACTGTCGCCAAATCAGCTGCGTGAAACAAGAATTTGTTAAACTGGAGGCCTGTGCGGATGGAAGATCGATTGTTTTTCTCCTCAGAAATCTCTAACTGAGTGAATACAGACTGCACAGACGGATCTGAGAGGGGGGGGAGAGGAACAACGAAAATCACCGGGGGCCTGCGCGTTCGTTTGGATGAGCCAGGTGCGCATGTGACCAGGAGGTCGCGGGTTCAAGCCCCGCCAGCCGCCAACTGTGCGTCCACCGGCAACAGTCACACACATGGATCCGAGGCGGCCTCACACACACTGACGCTCCAGTGCTCCACTTACAATATTAGACCTGCATTTAATTATTTTTTACAGTTTTATTAAAAGTCAATCCTCATCTCCACAACGCGTGAAAATGTCTACTTTACACTCAGATGCGCCGCATTAACTTTGCGGCGGCCGAATTTGTTTGTCTATTTTTATTTGTACCATGCATGAGATTGATGTGAGCACGAGGAGAGATGAAGCAAACTGTGCTTTGGTCCTTGTTTACCCCAATTACAGCCTCACACACACACACACACACACACACACACACACACACACACACACACACACACAGAGAGAGAGAGAGAGAGAGAATCTATTGGCACTATTAAGTGAAAAGTTGCCTTTGAATTAGTTAAACTAAACGCATTGGATGTAAAAGGAATACCAATTTAGATTTCTCAATGAGCAAATTGATTCATATAAAACAAATAATAATAAAAACGATAATAATAATTATTACTATTATTATGATAAAAGGGCAAAGTGTTTTATTACATTTTCAAAATAAACCATGAAATCACTTCAATCTATAACCAGTTCAATAGTTTTACAGGCACCCAGGGTTCGTGGGAGCAATCAAATGCATTTATTCTGTTTGGGGAGAATAAAAACACTCATCCATCATGAGAAATATCTGTTTATAACTATGCTGCCTTTTTTACACTGAAACATGAGGGAGACTAGTTTTAAAAAAGTGTATAATAAAATTAATATTGAATTTGTATTCTTTTAGCTTTATTCTTTATCATAAATAGCTCATGACAAATACATGATCCTCTCTGTTAAATATAAACACACGAGCAGTCTTTCACTGTTTGTTTTTTGCATACATAAAATATGGCAACACAAGAGAAAATACTATCACATTTCCACATTATCATTAATTCAAATAACCACAGTCTGTATAAATTGTCACTAATCTAGTGATTCTTGAAAACAAATGTAAGATGGGCTTTATCCCCCCATTACAATCGAATAGCCTGATCTGATTCAACAACACACACAGTTCCAGTTTTAAACCGTTCAGTCTATACCTCTAAAAAAGGAGCCGGGAGAGGGGGAGAGGACACGAAATATCTCCAGTTGCGCGTCTTCTCCTTTCCCTCCCTTGAAGAAAGACGCAGACATCAGCGCAAAGACGAGATCTCCTCCTCATCCCGCATGGCAAGACGCGTCCGAAACAGACGCCCGCACACGACTCCACTCCCGTGCATTCCCTCCATCTACCCCTCCCTCCCTCCCTCCCTCCCTGTCCTGTCTGTGCCACCAGATTGCAGACAAATAAAAAGATGAGCAGAGGCAATTGGAGCCTGGATGGATGGAGAAAAGAGACCAAACGAGCCCCGGGTTCACGCTCGGACGCATCCTTTGTACCACTTTTCCAAGCACGTAATAAATTAACGTGACATCTGTCAGATTTGTTTTTGTTCCTAAACACTTGGCACATTGTGGTTTATTCAGTGGCAATACTACTCTTATTTGGAAATTTAAAAATTGACTATGAGACATTGCGCATAAATCCCTTTTCCAAGTGTCTCCACGTGATTACGCGTTTCTGTTTTCAGGTGCCATCTCATTACAGTAACTGTGGCGTCTTATCAAAGCCATGAGTCCACAGCTCATGTCCAGCTCCCTCCACTTTCCGCCGAATTAATCTGCTCACACATCATTTACACCGAGGCCCCTCCTCCTGACAGTGGGCCCTAAATACTAGCAAATTACCACTAATTTATACTGATCTCGCCCTGATATTTGCAATAAAGGCGCATAGATTTGGCACTGATTACATAAAAGCCTAATGGCCTTGAAAACGAGCCGTGGTTAGATTGAGGTAGAAAGTTTGTTGTTCGGCTGCACTGGAGGATTTAAGATGGTCTCCAGGAGCCATTTAGAGTCGCGAGGAGGTCAAGGAGACTAAAATATTAGGGTAATGATCAAAACAATTAACGCAAGTTGGAGCTTGTAGACAAGGTGTGTCATGGAGTGTATGATCCACAGTGTGCTGTCTGTTCATGCTGTGCCTATAGTCCTCATATGAATAAGTTCCAATTCTTGCGCGCACGCAGGGGCGCAGAGCAGCACGCACAATTAAACAAATATTGTGGTGATCCAACATTTCTCGAACGGGTCGAAGCCCTCACACAGATATTAGATCAGGTTATTTTATTGGATGTAATTTGGAGGAGAAATCAAAGCCAATTACAGGAATGAGGAGGAATGAACTTGTGGATGTGAGAGGAAGGAGGGGAGGAGGACGGGGAGGGGGGACGCTGGGGTCTCGGGCTGAGGCTGACATACCTCAGGCTTCAGCTCTGATTGGTCCTCGTTTGGAGCAGCTCATGGGTTCATTCCGCCGTTAAGCGCCTCCCCGTTCCTCTAAACTACATTATAATGCAACCAACCTCCCTTTTAACCACAAACCGAATTTGCTTTCATTTAGGCGATATATATTTCTTAAATAGGTTAAAGTCATAGAGATTTTTTTTGTTGTTGGTGGGAATAGCATTTCGCCCTGGAGCGGTGCGCAATGCTATCTCATGCCGACCTCCTGGATGCTCGCCTCGGTGAGTTATCATCACCAAACTCCGGTCTTCAACTCTACTGTAAGCTGGAGGCACTTCTAATCCTAAATCAAGCTCAGAAAATTGTCAATTTGCTTCTTACATCATCTTAATGTGGCTGAAGTGAACTAAACTCGCTTAATTCATTGGAAAAGTAATTATTATTATTATATTACTGCGTAATTTGATTTAACCATTTTCTGAGATACCGTGTGAACGAATTGAATTAAGAGTATTTAAGGAGCAGATTGTAATGTGTGCATGCTGTAGTTGTCTCTGTCAAAGAGCTGCGATCATGTGCTTTTTTATTTCTGCTTTGGTGTTTCTGTTTTTAACCTGGATGCTTAAATGCATGTGCAGCATCATTTTCTACTGGCGCAGAAAATTTGCTTCAACTATTCCTGATTTCTTCCATGTCGCCTGTGTGCAGTTTAAAATGCCTAACCATGTGTTTCCCTCCTGTAGAGAAGGTGTTCACTGTTCAAATCTCACCCGCTCTGCTTGCCTTTGCAGGGATGAAGGATGCCGCGGCGGAGCTCCTGGGCCACAGGGAGGCTCTGAAGTGCAGGCTCGGCGGAGGGGGACCCGACCCGGGCCACTCCGGCGAGCTCGGTCCGGGCTCGGACGGCGTGGAGGGCTCCACGATGCTCCCCGGTGACGATATCAGCGGCGGCGGCGGCGGCGGTGGATCCAACACGGTGCAGGTGAACAGCAAAGATCAGGAGAAGCAGCAGCAGCAGAACAGCAGCAGCAACCCGAACCAGTCCGGAGGACAGCAGTCCCAGAAACAGAAGCGGCACCGGACCCGCTTCACCCCGGCGCAGCTCAACGAGCTGGAGAGGAGCTTCGCCAAAACGCACTACCCAGACATCTTCATGCGGGAGGAGCTGGCTCTGAGGATCGGCCTGACGGAGTCCCGAGTGCAGGTAGGACGCCTGGAAGCACAGCCTGTAGTTTTCATTCACTCATTCATCAACAGTGAGTCATATTGAAAGGTTCAAACAAAACTCAAAACAAGGACTCGTGTTGCGCCTCACATGTGCGTGAAGCAGCAACAAACTGCATGTGCAGGACAAAATTAATTCAAATGACAATTATTAAATGAATGTGTATATTTTCTAAAAAGCTTTATTACGACTAAATCTCCACCAGCTCCAAAAATAAAACCCAATCTGTTCACTGTTGCCATGACAGTAACGAACATGCAGGACCCGGATTATAAATTGAATTAAGTGAAATTAAATTCTCCTAACAGCAGTTTTTTTAATTTACATGTGTGACCGAACATTTCTAACTTATTGTGTTCGCTCTCTGCGTTGCAGGAGCATTGTAACATGTGTGCAAACTAATTTCAATATATTATTTCTAACGCGCCATCGACAAAAAAAATGTCCCTTCTATTTCAAATTAAAATGCATTTTCTTTAACAAAACTGCATTTTATTAAAGATTAGACGTTTCTGATCCTAACCGTCCGTATTCTGGAGAAACTGAAACTAATTTCATTTCTAACATGTTAAATTATATCTGATATTTTTTTTAATCATATCCATCATAACAAAAACACTTTTCATCGTAATTAAATTTTCTTTTACACTGAAATAATTATCTTAAATATAATGCAAAGCAAGATACACGTTATAATGATTTCACTATATAATTAAAATGTATTCTAATATTCACAAACAGTCATAGCTAATCAGTATAAAGACAACAACACACAGGTTGTGTATTATTCTGGTTCAATGCCTTGCCCAATAGAAGTCCATGCTTGAAAACCTCACTCGGATTGGAACCAGCAACCTTGTGGATTATTACTAGACATAACAAGCCTGACACTAGATATTACAGGTTGAGATTTTTTTTTCATCCGTTCACAAATTTATTTGAGACCAGTGAATGAAATTTTTTTTTTTTTACGATGTTAAACTTTTGTATTTTTTATTTTACCCAATATTTTATGTTTATTTGTTTCAGGCCCAGTTGTGGGTGTTTTTCTATGACTTAAGTAAAACCTTATTTCTGAGGGATTTAAAAAACTGGTCCAAATTTTGCGCTCATGTCATTTCATATAATTAGAGGGAACCAGACGATTATCTTTATTACACTCGTTTAATCGCCTCAGATAAAACCGTTATCAACCTCTACATACATTTTAACCTTGTGATCATGAGGGTAAGTCAGCACCATGACTACATCCCATAATACTGTGCGTTGTCTTCGCAGTCTTTAGTCACTTCCAGTTTGCACACTGTAAAAATAATTCCTAAAATATGAGGCACATTAAGGAATGATAGCTGCACCGCCTTATTAACCACGTGGCACATGCACTGGAGCTGCTCACGTGTGAAATAATACCTTAATAACCGTTATTATAAGAGTCACTTCACTTTCTACATAACATTTACATAAAATAAGAATTAGTGTAATGACGCTCATCTGTTGTTATTAGAGGGATGAGAATAAGACGCAGGTCCAGAGTCAGTTTGAGCCAATGCGCCTGTCTCCGCGTCTCCGCGCCGGACGCGCACAGAGCGCGCTCCGTGTCTCTATTTTTAAACAGAATGAGAAATTGTGGTTTTCTTTTCTCCTGAAGTGTCATGTTTCTCGGGCCGGGTTTCACGGCTGGCTACGCGAGCTGGAATAAGAGTGAGATTGTCCCTCTCTTATTACCGAGCCCCACTTTTCTCAACCAAATCTCCACATTAATCATAGACGCCCGCTCGCAAGCAAAACCAGCAGCAGCTCAAGGACCCGGGCGAATAAAGTCCGTTCACCAGCGAGAGCCATTTGTCACAGCGCTAACATTATCTTTATTATCTGACTGCCTGCTTCTTCACTGGCTCCCACCACCACTGTAAAATCCCCGAGGAGCAAACACATGATCTTATATAAATACAAATATAAATATGAATTCTGCACACAAAAAATTAAACCGTTATCAATAAAAAGAAAAACTACTCATCATCTCTACAATGTTGGAATATTGCACACAAATATTAAAGTGGCATGTTTTTTTTTTTTTACAATTATTTTACCAAATCACAAAAGTTCTAAAATTCTACAAAAGCTAAAAAAAATAAAAAATTGTAATAAAATTTGCAGATGTAATATTTTTTGATATGCAAAATCTGTTCTAACTAAATCTGACCTTCGTGGACGTTATTGGATTATTACGCAAAATAGACACGTTATTTATTCAACTCATTTTTAAAATGAATTGTTTTCATATTGTTGATGGGGAACATTTAGAGACCTGAGCAGTGTAAATAGATGGCACCAGCCGATGGGACCCTGGAAAAAAGAAGTAAACATAAATCTGTGTTTTCCAGGAGCTGATTTATTGTTGGTTGTTCACATTATCATGATGATCACGGGCCGATGTCATAACCTTCTTTATGTGCTCTGATAACATGACCTGTCAGTGGCCCAGCAGCCATCACAGCCGCCTCCTCTCACCGTCTCCTCCTCTCTGTCCGCAGGTCTGGTTCCAGAACCGACGCGCCAAGTGGAAGAAGCGCAAGAAGACCACCAACGTGTTCCGCTCTCCGGGCACTCTCCTGCCGACGCACCACGGCCTGCCCCAGTTCCAGTCCGCCGCGGCGGCAGCGGCGGCCATGGGCGACAGCCTCTGCTCCTTCCACGCCAACGACACCCGCTGGGCCACGGCAGGGATGCCCGGCGTGTCTCAGCTGCAGCTCCCGCCTTCTCTGGGTCGCCAGCAGGTCATGGCGCAGTCCCTGTCTCAGTGCAGCCTCGGCGCCGGGCCGCCGCACAACTCCATGGGTCTCTCCAACATGTCGTCCAACGGCGGCGGGCTGCAGACACACCTCTACCAGCCCACGTTCCCCGGGATGGCGTCCTTATCCGGCCCGAACAACGTGACCGGCTCGCCTCAGCTGTGTAGCTCCCCGGACAGTGAGGTCTGGAGAGGGACAAGCATCGCGTCGCTGCGCCGCAAAGCGCTGGAGCACACAGTATCCATGAGCTTCACCTAGTACGAAGAGCTTTTCCTCTGCGTTTAGTTCTTATTCATCCATCCACCGGGAAAAATACAAGCAGGATACTTGTTCACATCACAAAGAGCAGAGCTGTACACCTGGCAGTTTGATTCTCTCCCCTATCACAGACCAGAGGGAGAACTGAAGCTATTTATCAGGCCTCATGGCCTCTATCAAGCATAGGGCTGGTTCTGTTTAAAGCTATAATTTATTATTTCGCATGTAGCCTATGACGACTATTTATTTGTCTATTTAAATTTAACTTATTGGTTTGCTCAGTATATATTTATTTGGCACAGCCCTCGCCTGTTGTTGCGGGGCTCTCGGTGACTGACTGGTTTTTGAAGACAATTTCTGAGGATACCTTGAAATACACAACTGTAGGTGACACATTTCCCCTTTGTTTTTTTTCTCCAAACCTGCTGCACAGCATGCAACTGTGAAGGGCCAAAGGCGCGTGCACGGTGGACGTGTAGAAACAACGTGGAAGTTTAACAGCATGAGCACATGAACGATTCACCAGAAAGAAAGAAGAGAGGGAGGGATGAGGTTGTGGTGGTTTGACAGGAATCAGGACAACATGGAAAGGACTTGACTGCATGTGCTGTCCAGGGCAAAAATAAATAAGTAAATAAACAAATACAAAACGAAGGGACATACTACAAATGACGACACGGAAACTGACTCTAACTATAATCTGTTATATAGGATGTTTTGTGTAGGGGAAGCACTCTCTTCCCATTTGGTCAGTTTGTGATAACTTATGTTTCCAAGAGTTATGTCTGTGCTTATTATCAAATATGACTTTCTTAAATGTTTGAACCATTTTGTTTCATGGACATGTTTATATCAATTCAATGTAAATGATCAAATAAAAATCATTTTCGATTATGTCACACAGCGAATCAAACCTCCTTTCTTGAAAGAAACTTAAAGGCTTTAAAGTGAAAGACTCTGAAAACCATGGAGATATAGGTGAAAGTGCAAGAGTTTATTCAGTCTGTTATAAGGAACAATTAATCCACCAGAAGAGTTTGTGGCTTTAATCCAGTTCAACCAGTTTAAAGCTCCATTTCCAACTAAATAATGAATCTCCTTCCATCTGTGGTTCATCTCCACCATGGAGTTCACCACCAACCAATCATCTCTTCAGTCATGTGGCATCACGTGTCAGATGATCGTCTATAAGTCAAAACAGGGTGACAGTGGTGTGAAGCCATTTTATTTTCCATGCTAAAAATGCACATGCAGCATTAAAAACATCACGTGAATCTTGAGCGTTTTTTAAACAGGACATCATGTCTATGTGTAAGCATCACTGAAATACAATCCTTTGGGGAGTTGGGCAAAGTAAAGGTACGTTTACCTACAATGTTTTTCAATTTGTGCTATTTCTATTCATTAACCTTTGTTACATTTCAGAGGGAAACATTTTCAGATTCTTACTCCACAGTTATCTGAGAGCAGTTAATTGGCAGATGTACAATTTACTGTTTAAAATTAAACAACCCAAAATGAGCATCACCTCAAACTACAACACTAAAAATGCTGCTTCCATGTTAATGCATCAATAAATATAAGAATATAATAATCTAAGAAGGCCTCTTTTTGCATTATGAGTAGTAAGTAAAAAAAAAAGGATAATCGACAGAGAGTCTTCTCACAAAAACATTCAATCCCCTATGACAGATTTGTCAAAGTCAATCAGGACCAAACTGACAAATAAGCATTGGTTAGCCAAAGGTCTCATATTTGCCAAAAGCCTGAAACAAGATGAAGATCCAGTGGCTGAACCTTGCATAACTCTGCTTTATACTCACAGTCCTCTAATTAACATTTATAAGCAGTATATAAACATTTAAACACATTTTAACAAAGCCATATGAAGATATAGCTGAAACATTTCAATATATTAACTAAACATGTATTTTTAATTCTGTTGAATTGAAATTGAATCATTATGATGTTCTGTAGCCTCCACGTTTGAGTGCCCATAAGGAGGAGTTATATACAAGTATATAGACTATTAATAAACACTTGTATCTGCCTACAATCCCATCATAATGTGTAGTAATTTATTAAATCACTGATTCCTGCTCATGAAGTCTGAGCAACTGTTTAATCTCCTAAAACAATGGAATAAAGGATCTTGATGACTTTTCCACAGCTCATTAATTAGTAATAAAACAATGACAAACAGACATGTAGGTGTCACATCTACAACTATGTGGGCTGTAGACTCTGAGCTGAAAATGCTCATATTTCAACACGCCTCACACCATTGTCAGAAATTCTTATTGAATTCTCCAAAGAACTGCTGTGGATCAGGGGGTAGAGCGGGTGATCCACCAGCCAGAAGCTCATTCTGCGTACCGACAGTGATCTTGGGCAGGATTCTGAACTGCTGTGCCGCTAGTACGTGACAGAGAAAGTAGATGTTCATAGATGAAGTGTATAACTGTGTGTGAATGGGTGAATGGAAAAACTGTAGTGTGAAGTGCTCAGTGGTCATCAAGACTAAAGCTCTATCTAGCGGTTTTGTTTTCCTGATTTTTCTGATTCCATCAACTTGACAGTTTTCTGTTGCTGAGGCGCTGCACAGATTCTGTATGTAGGCGTCTATTTGCATTGATTGTTCTCTTTTGTGCGACCCACAGGTTAGTGCGTCATTTTACATTTAAGTCATTGGAGCCAATCCACAATGAAATGTGCTGCACTTTGTGAGGCCTCGAACCCCTCTCTCCCTCTCCTCAGCTGCTCCCGCCCAAATAATGTGAAAGTAATGATGTAATTATATGATTATAATCATGAGGAAAGAGAGACATGGCCGTGGTTTAAATACTGACACATCCTCTTCTGGTCTGTATGAGGGAATGTATTCATTGCTATGAAAGCTCCATCAGCTGTGGCCATTAGGAAGATACAAACAGTGAGAGATTTGTGATGGAAACCCTTTTTTTCCCTCTAATGCCTCAGTCTGCATCGTGGTAAACAAAGCCAGTGTGGCTTGGTTGGCATCAGGGTGTGATAGTAATCAAAGCTTTCTCTTATTTCATTCGTATCACTATATTTATATATTAATATATATACATATATGTGTGTGTGTGTTTAAATTCTCTTTTCAAATGACATAGTTACAGTGATATATATAGCTCCAGAAACTAGTGTTACTAAATGTGAAGAAGTAGATCTGATCCTCAGATGATTTCATTTATTAATTCAATGTCTGTTTCCCTCTCTCTGCGTCAGCCTAGGTTTTAATAAACAGGAACCTCAATGACCCGATATATGGTCCTGAAGCTACATCTCAAGCTGCTGTTCTACTGTCATAATGGTCATAAAGGTACAGACTCAAGGGCAGTTTTGATTTTATGAAAATTAGACCTGATTAGACCAGATAAACTCGATTTTTACAGCTCACTGGTTAAACAAACAGTAAATAGCTGAAAAGGTGAGAATCTTTTCGTTTTTTTGGCATATTTTCTTTTTCAGGCGTATTTTCAACAGCGGAGGTTTTTCATCACGGGTGGACCTATCTATCGGATGGATAGATCTTGTAAAGTAAGGTGTAATTTTTTTTACACACAGGGTTTTTCTTATTGTCAGTTCAGCATCAGGAAAGTCAGATTAAGCTGGAGAGGTGGATGAATTAAACCCTGCATGTGAGGCCTCAAACAGTCGGGTCAAGCAGACTCAATTCGCAAATGGGACATCTGCTCCCTCTGTGCCATGACAGTCGGACAGTTATTGGGGAAAACTGCTGTTCCACTCTCTGGACCAACAACTTGGGAAGTGGTATAAGCAGTTTACTGTCACAGGAATGTAGGAGCCCCCCCACACGAGGTAAATCATGACCACAAGATCGAGGTGGTTTGCTGTTAATGCAGCTGGATGCTGACATATAAAGATTCAATGAAAATCCAAACAAAACAAGTTATTCTAAGTTTCACAGTGCAGGCCATGGTACAGTTTATAATGATTAATGTTTATATAAAGAAAAATAAGCAGATGAAATGAATTAACCGTAAATTAGAGCTGAAAAGTAATGTGAAATTACACTAAGCCTGGTTAATCAGTTTTATCACCACCCTCCTTTGGACTGCGACCTTATATTCCTCTTCATCCTTCTCCTCATCATCAAGAAATAACAACATTTCGTTCATGAATCTTCCACTAACTTACATATTTAGAGAGTAATAAAGGATTATTTTATCTTAGCGCTTCGTATCATATCGTATCGTATCGTATCGTAGCGTAGCGTATCGTATCGTATCGTATCGTATCGTATCGTGCGTATCGTGATCGCGATCGTGACGGACGTATCGTATCGTATCATATCGTATCAGACGTATCGCGTATCGACGAACGTATCGTGATCGGATCGTGATCGTGATCGTGAACGGATCGATCTGATCGTATCGCATCACATCGTATTGTATTGTATCGTATGGTATTGTGTCATAACATTTAATATCGTATCGTATGGTATCGTATGGTATCGTATGGTATCGTATGGTATCGTATGGTATCGTATGGTATCGTATGGTATCGTATGGTATCGTATGGTATCGTATCGCATCACATCGTATTGTATTGTATCGTATGGTACAAAAGGGTTTGTTTGATTACTGGCAAGGCAAGTTTATTTATATAGTACAAATAAACAAGGCAATTCAAAGTGCTTATTAGGAAACCATCAAATTAAGGTTTAAATCTGCATTCAACAATGTTTTTACTTCATCAACATATTAAATAAGTCCTAATATTTAAAATAAGGCAGCTGGTTCTGTCTTACAATGACTGTTAAATCATCCCTGTCAGTGTGCCACATGAAAAATGTTATCCCTCCTTCAGACTTTGCCATTTAGCCCTTTCCTCCTTGAATGGTCAGAATAGAGGGTCACATTTTCTTTGTACTGGACACAGAATGTTGACAGTATCTGTGCCACGTTTGTCTTGTCATCCTCCAATTAATAATGTGTTCTGCAAATCTTAAAAGCCTAAACATAATTTATGTGGCAGAAATATGTTTCTTCTTTCCTTTTTTAGCTTCATGATAATCCCATGAACCCTCAGATTTATTTTGTGACCTTTCAAGATCTCCCTGCTGAAAACTAATGCTTGAGGTGTTTTGGTAAAATATAGTGTATTTGGTAAAAGAAGGATAAACGTTAAACTAAGTGCGGGAACAAGTTCTTTAAAAAAAGCAGAATTTGTGAATGCTGTAGATACAGTAGAGTGAGGGGTGTTCCCGACGTCTGGATGTGTTTATAATCAAGAGGAGGAGATTGGGGGTGGGGAAGCACAGGGATAAAGATTTTTGTAGTCTAACGACAGATGTGAAATAATATTACATAAATGTAATAATTTGTTTCACTATCACCCAGGTTAATTAGTTTGTGAAAATGGGCAACCTATTTCTCATTGGGTAATTTGTCACACACTGACGAGGTAGCCAATCAGTGACCCTGCTGTTGGTGGGATCATTCTCCCAGAATGCTGTGCAGCGAGTGTGTCGTGGAAAATGTGAGAGCGAGCCAATGTTTACCTCCTATTTATTCCACACAAATAAATGAAATCAGTCAATAAACCATCCAAGGGTGAATATGGCTTTCTCTGTCCGGGATTATGAATGAGAGCTCATTAATTTTCCTCTGTGTGTGTGTGGTTGTGGTTGTGTGTATTTGGGTGTGTGTTTGTGAGAGAGAGAGTGAGAGAGAGAGAGAGAGAGAGAGAGAGAGAGAGAGAGAGAGAGAGAGAGAGGGAAAAAATGTGCGTTTTTCTCATTCTTGCATTGGTGCGTGCATATAGTGTGAATTTGTGTTTTTTACAGATTTGTATGAGAGAAAAATATCTGAATGAAATAGTGTGAATTTATATTTATGAATATTAATTAGGCTTCTGCATTATAATCAAATCAATTGCAACTTGATCCCTATATTTGTGATTATCTTAACAAAATGACAATAATAGCTTGACATTTGGGAAATACGCCCTCACATCCCCCTGTGAAATTACCGCCAGCTGGTTAGCTTAGCTTAGCTTAGTCAAAGATGTCTCTGTCCAAAGGTAATGAAATATGTCTAACAGCTCTTCTAAAGTTCACCAGTTGACATGTTGTATCTCATTTGTTTAATTTGTACAGAAATCTATTGATGATTACAGCAACAGTGTTTGATCTGCATCCATCCATCCATCCATCCATCCATCCATCCATCCATCCATCCATCCATCCATCCATCCATCCATCCATCCATCCATCCATCCATCCATCTATCTATGTATGTAGGTATCCTTACATGTATGTATGTGTGTATGTATGTATGTATGTATGTATGTATGTATGTATGTATGTATGTATGTATGTATGTATGTATGTATGTATGTATGTATGTATGTATGTATGTATGTATGTATGTATGTATGTATCTATCTATCTATCTATCTATCTATCTACTATCCATCTATATTCTATCCATCCATCCATCCATCTATTCGTCTATCCATCCATTGGGACACAAATAAAGAGGGGATTTCATACCACCTGATTTGGTGAACTCAGAGTGATGAATTGTCTTATTAACTGCGGCTGAATTTGCTGATACATTGTTCCCTATGAAGACTGTGTAGTTTGCTAACAGCTGTTGGTTTGAGACAAAAAATATGTGATCCAGTACCATGAGTTAAGTGTTAAATACCGCTCTCATGTATGAACAGTAAATATGAATCCATAGCTCCAACATAGCTCAACATAGCTTGGCATAAAGGGATCCCTCTAGGGCCCAGCATGGAGAGTGGGCACGACTACTGCAACATAAATCGGTGTTAATGTGCATGTGAGAATTGTTTTGAGACAGTCATAAAAATGTGAGCCTGCTCTTTGACAGCTCACAGATATCAGTTGCTAAATGTGGCCATAGGTCACCAACACTTTCACCAACACTTTCAACACTTGGTCTTCCAAAGTTTATGTTTCCACTGACTGTCTGAGAAATTGATCAGTTTGGGCAACAGATTCCATTATTACCAAAGGCAAAGACATGTTAGTGGCTCCACATCCACATTATGAATCCAAATTCATGAGAGCTTTAATTTTATTTGACAGGCAGAGTCTAGGAGTGTCCCCGGTGATTGTTATTCCAGATGGCGGCGAGAAAATCCCATTTGAAGGTTTTATTAATTTTCGTTAAAGAATGGAGGAGGTTCGCCGATGCTGTCTTTGCCGTCTCACTGTCGAGGCTGACTGACACCTCGCTGCTCCCTCCATTTGTCATTGTTTGAAAAGGTCTTAATTGTATTACATGCAAATGAAGAGATTTGATTTTTGCCCATTATCTATTCATAAGAGAAAATGAACAGAACATTAGTGGGTCACCAAATGAGGGAGGGAGGAGGAGGGAGAGGAGGGTGGAGAGACAGACAGCGATGATCAGTCAGACGGAGAGGAGGAAGATACAGTGTAGAGGAGAAGTGGCAGGTTTACATTGCTGTCCTGTAGCGGCTCCTGACTTTAGGGATCGTACTAAAACAACAATCCTTCCGCATGTCTGAACTGTGTGAGGGTCTGTATGTGTGTATGTAATAGGTCAAGGTTGATAATTAACCTTTGATGAGTGAAACACTGCGATTACAGTCACACTCACGTGACAAATCAAAGTGACAGAAGCTTGAATGCACTCAGCCCTCCTCCCTGGTCAGCGGTATAACCATCTTCCTCGGGATTCTGTGTCATATATATTCTAATCATACACTTCCCATGTGTTTTCATCAGGGCAAAAGAAAAATCAGACAAGTTTAGAAAATCAGTTTAGGTTTCGTGGGAAATCTTTTTATTATTTCTTATGCTCAATTTCTTTGATCTGTTATCGCTTAGAGTAGTTATTCTCCAAATGAGAGAGAGAAGAAAAAAAGAAATTATCACCCAGCTTTACAACAATCACTGTTTATCCCCACCTCCCACAGGCCTAACATCCCAGATTGATGACAAATGAAAAAAAAGTCGTTATCATAAATCTGAAATAAGAAATTTAGTTCACATGAACACAAAATAATGAATTTATTTAATAATACAACAGTAAGTAACCAAAATGAAGCAAGAAGAGACACAGAATGATTACATACAAATATTCGGTTTGGCTCAGGGAGTATCCTAAAGTAGAGTAGGGTTTTGTTTTGCTTTTTATTTCTACACAATATTTGTTTGTTTTCTGTATCTTCTTACATTTCTTTTCAAACAGTTGGGTAAGTTTCTAATCCTGTTATTTACTCACTTTATAGTTTCTAATCCTGTGATTTATTAACTCCACTTTACAAATTTACTAACCTGAGGAGCCTATTTTATACCGAAGCAATAGTCATTCTGAAACAAAGAAACAAAGGAAGTAAGGAAGAAAAAACTCTTCTCTTCCCACATCAGATCATTCTACTACTACTGTTTAAAACCAACAATCCAGCAGCTGAATTGACTTCACACACAGATTGCGCTGCTGTGAAATTATGAGAAATGAATTCCTTTCAAAGTGTATTGTATTTTATTTGTTGAATTCTTTGCAGAACCACTCTCATTACTTTGGGTGTGAACAACCATGAAAGTGGAGAAGCAGTCTGACAGTTGAACCACTGTTGCAGCTCACCCTGCTCCATGTTGGCAGCTTGACTCTCCTTCAAGTGTGGTCATTCTGAACAGGTATGAACACTTGTGTCGGTGGGTGTGTTTGTATGTCTGCACGAGTCAGGTGTGTTGTAAGCAAACTGAGACCTTCAGACTATTTTTGTCAGGGAATGTTGAACCGAAGAATCTGTAACTGTGAAAATACACATTTATTTTGTGTAACTCCGACACCTGAGGTGCCACGGCTTCACAGGGGAACTCACCCCATCTCTGGTGTTGGCCAGCAAAAAATAACTGTTTCCATGTACTGACAATGGACTGAAAACATTTCAACCTACTGTATCCTTTAGTTTAAAGAATGAGGGTGGTAGATAGACAGATAGATAGATAGATAGATAGATAGATAGATAGATAGATAGATAGATAGATAGATATAGATAATAGAAGGATAGATAGATAGATAGAAGGATAGATAGAAGGATAGAAGGATAGATAGAAGGAAAGGATAGATAGATAGATAGAAGGATAGATAGGAGGATAGATAGATAGATACAAGGATAGATAGATATATAGAAGGATAGATAGATAGATAGATAAAAGGATAGATAGATAGATAGAAGGATAGATGGAAGGATAGATAGATAGATAAAAGGATAGATAGATAGATATAAGGATAGATAGAAGGATAGATAGATAGATAAAAGGATAGATAGATAGATAAAAGGATAGATAGATGGATAGAAGGATAGATAGAAGGATAGAAGGATAGATAAAAGGATAGATAGATAGATAAAAGGATAGATAGATAGATAGAAGGATAGATAGAAGGATAGAAGGATAGATAGATAGATAAAAGGATAGATAGATAGATAGAAGGATAGATACAAGGATATAAGGATAGATAGAAGGATAGATAGATAGATAAAAGGATAGATAGATAGATATAAGGATAGATAGAAGGATAGAAGGATAGATAAAAGGATAGATAGATAGATAAAAGGATAGATGATAGATAGAAGATAGAAGGATAGAAGGATAGATAGATAGATAGATAAAAGGATAGATAGATAGATAGATAGATAGATAGATAGATAGATAGATAGATAGATAGATAGATAGATAGATAGATAGATAGATAGATAGATAGATAGATAGATAGATAGATTTTCTGTGCCATGGAGCGCCATCGTTGTCCAAAAACTGTACACCACTGTAGTGGGGGACATGTCCCTTCATTATGATAAAGACTGAAGTGTAGTTACCTGACGTTATCTTGCCATTGGTCTGTTTGCTTGTTAGCTTGACTACGTAAAAATTCATGGATCTTGATGAAGAACTTCAGGCATATTTAGGGAACTGACATCTGTGAGTGTGTGTAATTTGGTCTGAATTGAATTTAAGGGGACTGTTGAGCCTTGGTAGCGTTATGTGTGAGTACTGAGTACTATTGTGTATACTACTATATGAGTACTATTGTAGTTCATTTTGATCCAATCTTACATACACCGTTGTGCTGCCATAAATACTCACAAATTCACTAAATGTGTGTTAATCAGCAGCTGAAAATAATCCCCTATGAATTCACTATACTCACACATCCAACTGATCCAACTGATTTTGGGCCCAGTCTTGCCTTATATGTATATTGAATAACACCAACCTTGTTCTTAAATGAGCAGACTGCAGCATTTAGGATTAATGAAATGAAAGTTGATTCGCTTAACACAGAAATGGAAGTCAGATCTTTGTGATGGACACATCTGACTGGAGGAGGTGCTACCACATGTTGAGGTGTTAGTGCAGATCTGATGTGGAGGCAGAGGCCAGTGTGCTAAAGCAGAACACAGTGGAATCCTGATGAAGAGGGACAGTGAAGTGTGTTGGTCAGGAATGAGCCTCTCTCTTCTACAAGACCCCTCCGAGCGGCGAGGGAGGGCGGGGGCCCCGTTATTGAATGCGGTTGTTGGCCCATTGTTAAATTACAGCTTAATTCCTTTTCCATCATCATAACCATTTGTTTTCCTTACAGGCTGGAGATAGGGGCCGAAGCGTTCAGGCACCGCAGCGCGGGAAGAGGGAGCGGGCGGACTTTTCTCTTTGCTCTGACTCTGTGCGGCTCTTTAGTGCTGTGAGTGCTTTGGTGGCCATCGCATCATGACTTCACCTCTTAGCTGATTCCTGCCATTGGTCATATTTGACACCTTGTCTACTCCACACCGAGGCCGCTGCACTCAGGAACCACTTTCCTACTTTCTCCCTGCATTTCTTCCAGTTACCTACCCTTCTTTTCTTTTTATAATCGTTCTCCATCTACCCTTCAGATTTATATTTTAATTGTTTCACATCATTTTTCTCGTTGTCTCCTTATAATATGTTAATTATCATATTAATTTTACCCATGGATTTCTTGCCGCCATCTTGGGATGGAAATGTTGGTCAATGCTGGTCCACCTCTACCTCAGCAGCTATTGGACTGATTGCTGTGACAGACTTCATGATCATCAGAGGATGAACTCCACTGACTTTGGTGATAATCTGACTTTTCCTCTGCAACAATAAAAAAAACGTTAATATCATTATTATTATTGTTATTATTATTATTATTATAGTTGCTGTGATGACAGTTGCTGTGATTATTATTTTTATCATGTGACTGTGGTCATTGGAGGACTTTTTTGTTGTGGTTCACAGTGCTGTTTTTGTGACTTTTCATTTTGCTTTTATGAAAAGTATGAAAAATAATATGCAATCAAAATATAAACAGTACACCTAAATGCATCGAATAGTACTTTTGATAATGACAATCAACAGAAGTTGTACTTTAAGAACATGTTCCTTTCAATACTCTTTTGAATAATGGAGTATTTTACACTGCTATCCAGTTAAATGAGAGCTTTGAGAACTGAATTGGAAAACTACGGCTTTTCATTTAATAAGTATTTTTTGGGATCATAAATCATAGCTGGAGGTGATATTTAATGAAAACAAAATACATTAATACCACAACACAAAGGCAGTGTCAGTGTGAGGTTGTCATTTTTGTTTTTCAGTGAAATATTTTAACAAAATATTCGATACATTCTGCGATATATTGATGTGGTGTCCAAAGGATAAATCTGAGCTTTGGCTATTGATTGATTGATATGATATTTCATCTGATGCCACCAAAGAGTAAAAATTTCCATTCAACCCGTGAAAATAGCTCAACGTGCATCAGATCCACTTTACAGTACACTATACACACTATGTATCCTAATGACTTTGGTGAACCTCTGACTTTTCCTCTAGCAACACCATGAGGTTGAAACAAATGTTATTTTTAGCGTAATATCAGATGGATTCCTTTTAGAAATTGGCACAGACACTCATGTCCTCCCCAGGAAAAACAATAAGAACTTTATTGAGCCCTGTCATGGTGAGTATTGTGACACGTAGATAAACTGATGTTTGCATGTGGCTCAGAGCTCAGCTGTGTCTGCAGCCTCACAGAGCAACACATTCCCTCACATCTTTTAATTATACAGCATAGTGACTCAAAACACTCCTTCTACAGTCTACATATTTGACCCATTCATTCAGATATCTGACAGGCAGTTAAACAAACAGAGCATCACCCGTCCTCACATCTAAAACCCATTCCCTCCACCTCAGCCAATCCCTCTCCCTAATCCTCCTCCTTTCTCCAGCTGCCCTTGAGCTTTTCTATTACCACATGGAAAGCACCTCGCAGCCCCTGACAAGCGCGGCGGATCGACACTAAATCAGAAATCAGTGCCAGCCGCAGATCTGAGCCACCATGAAGGTCACAGGCCCTACACTGCTTGTCGTCTCAATCGGGGGAGCAGGAGTAGATACAGCGAGGGTGATGTGTGACCGTGTGTCTGGTGTGTGTGTGTGTGTGTGTGTGTGTGTGTTAACAGGGGAGACACGGAGAGGAGAGAATGCAGAGTGGAAGAAGAGGATGTGGAGGAAGAGCAGGTCAACAATAATGCATAAAGTCATGGGAGGGAAGAGATGAAAGAAGGGGAGCAGATAGAAACTGCAGGTAGAGATTGTTCGAATAAGAAAAATGTATTTTTGCCTTTTTTTAATTTAGACAAATATGAATGCATTGAAGATAAATACAAGAGGAAGCAATTGGCAAAACTATTTGGTTATGTCTGGCTAACAGGGGTTTGAGCCTTGTGTGATCTCAAGGGATTGTTACACACTGCCATCTAGCTGTAAAAAGGAGAACGACACTGATTTAAGCAGGATACACAGCCGACTCAGTAGAGATCCATTTACCTAAAAATATGTTTTGCTCATTGTTCCTTCATTCGCATGTTTGAGCTTCACAGTACAGACTGATAAATTAGACTGAGTTTTTACATTCATTAAAAGGGGTAATCGCAGTTCAATTTCGGATTACAGTAAACAATTTATACATGTGTGGTGTGGAAACGTGGAACCTCCAGGACACATATGCTGAGAATAGGTTTGTGAAGAAGAAAACATCTTGTGACCAGAAGCAAAAAAGATTTGAAAAAAGACATTTGCATGAGGTATTGCCAAATTGAGCATTTGTTTATCTAGAGAGCAACTTTCTATTTAATTGGGTTGGTTAACATGTTGACGAAAAGTTAATATATACTGGTCCCTTCTCTCAGTTGGACATAACATACGACCATCAAAGCCAAGTGTCATTTCACCTTCTTACAACTAGGCAGGAACTTTTTTCTTCTTTTTTTAAAAGGCCTACGTGTAAGTGAGGAGTTTTGATGTTTAATGTTACGATATCCCAAAGAGTGTGGTAAAAGGTTTGTTCAACTTTTATGAAAACTGTGTGGGTTCTAAACTCACTGACTGGGCCTGTGTTTTCAGTCACAACTGAAAACACTGTTTGCACAATTATTAATCGTATTATTCACCGAGCGAGAATGAGTCGATGAAATTTCAATAATTCTTAATGAAGTTATTGAAATTTTCAGGGGTAAAATAA